>NC_077231.1:302780809-302918309 GCF_027887165.1 Monodelphis domestica | reverse complement strand
AAGGAGAACAGTATAACAGGATGAGAGAGAGAGAGAGAGAGAGAGAGAGAGAGAGAGAGAGAGAGAGAGAGACAGAGACAGAGACAGAGACAGAGACAGAGAGACAGAGAGAGAGAGACAGAGAGACAGAGAGAGAGAGAGAGAGAGAGAGAGAGAAACAGACAGACAGACAGACAGAGAGACAGAGACAGAGACAGAGAGACAGAGAGAATGTGTGTGACAGAGGTGGTGGTATAATGTGTCAGAAGGCTGGAAAGATCATTGGGTGGGGATAAGGTATAAAGAGCTTTGAAAATTCAACAGAGTATTTTATATTTGATCCTTGAAGGGCCCAGGAGCCAATAGAGTTTATTGAGTAGTACTGTGACAGGGTGAAAACTGTGATTAAGATTAGGCAAATCACCTTTCAGGGTTGCCATTAAATTCCTTAGGATTATAATTTACAGAAGATTCACTTATAGACATCTTTCCAACTGGGAATTCATAATGGTGAAAGTAGAGGAACTCCATAGATCAACCAACAAACAAATAGCAACAAAACATCATAAGACAAGGAATGGATTCTATGCTTTTGTGAAAAGTTGAGATAGGATGATAAGACTGGAAATTCCCAGAGTTCAGAGAATATTTGCAAATGTGTTTAGTACTTCTAGGTATGAGCATGTGTGTATCTGGTTGGGGTTGTGGCATTCTGATTTAATTTAGAATCATAGATTAAGAGGTAGAAGGGAACTAAGAGGTCATTTATAGGAGAGAAAATGGAGGCCCAGAGAGGTTGGGACTTGCCTGAACCCATACAAGTATTGAGTGACAGATATGGGATTTGAATCCACTTTCTTTGCAAAATGAAAATCACTTTTTTCATCTATTTCTTTCATTACTTTTTACTAATTAGTTCAGTCATTTCTAATCATGCCTGACTTTTCATGACCCCCATAAGGTTTTTTTTTTTTTTTTTTGGCAAAGATCCCTGAGTGGTTTGAAATTTCCTTCTCCAACTCATTTTACAGATGAGGAAACTGAGGCCAATAGGGTTATGAGACTTGCCCAGGGTCACATAGCTATTGTCTGCTAAAGCAATTTATTGAAGTTCAGTCATTTCCAGATTTTGTGGTTTTCTTGGCAAAGATCCTAGAGTGGTTTGCCTTTTCCTTCTCCAGATTACTTTACAGATAAGGCCAACAGAGCTAAATGACTTGCCCAGGGTCACACAGCTCTGAGATGCCTGAAGCTAGTTTTCAATTCATAAAGATGAATCTTCCTGACTCTAGGTCCAACACTCTATCCACTATACTCCTATTTGCCCTTTTTAACTCTTTAAAATAACCTAATTGCATCTGGGTAATATCTTGTACTTTGTCAAAAGTTCATAGATCTTTTATTTCACCTTAATGACAGAAAATGATAGGTATTTTCTTTAACCAATGAATTATAGGCACCAAGAAGCATCCATAATGGCACCAGGCACTTTGTGAGGCCCCAAGAATTCCAAAGAAAATGGTAAAACAGATCTGTCCTCAAGACACTTACATTCTATCAGGTGAGACATTATACAAATCAAAAAAGTACATATAAAACAGTTATTGAGGGAATTGAGGCTCAGCAATTTTGTTTGACTTGCCCAACTAAGATCCAGGAGTCTTGATTTCTGAACCTTATGTCTTTTCCTTATACCTATTCATTGCTTCTTGTAAGTGTTTTATTATCTAAACCTGCCTTTCCTCTGCCTATGTCTGCATTGTCACCTTTAAGGACAACATGAAACATCAATCTGAAGTGTGTTAGAATTTTTTAACCCTCTCCCTTAGTATTTGAGTGATGAGATAATGTAAGAGACAAGCTATATATATCCTCTCTGTGTGTGTTCATGTCTGTGTATTGGGTAAAATGCTGATTTCCTTGTTTTTAAAGAAATGTATAACTTAAGACTCAGAGGAGGCAGTACTAGGTTATCCAAAAGGAATGCCCACCTCCTGGGCATACATGTCTAAGTCATCACTTCAAGGAGATCTTTAGCCCATGAAACTCACAATCTCTCCCTCCCATTCCCCCATTTTCTCCTCAAATCAAGTGGGCAGAAGCAAAGACACTTGGGCTGAAAACATGAAAGCAACAACAGCAACAACAAAATACCTCTTTTCTCTGATTGTGAGCAAAGAGAACCAGTCTTGGGCTGGCCTAAGCTCCTGCATCAAGTAAGAACTTCCCATGACACAAAGAATGGGGGGCTTTAAATGAGGAGGTCCTGTCTTCTTTAACCCAGGGCACTTTCCCTCATTATGACTATTATAACAATTATTATTATTTGAATCAATGCTTTTGGTAGCCTCTTAGAGGCAGAGGCTCCCATAAGAGACAAGTTCTTAAAGTCCCAAAGCATCCCAAACACACACACACACACCACATGGAAAAGAGAAATAGTTAGCCTCAGTGACTGAGTCTTCACTTACTGTTGGCTGCATAACGTAGGGTGGGTGAGGCATCCATGAAGTGCTCTGGACCTATGTAGCAAATGGCATTTGTTAGGACAAGAAAAGCACAGAGAGAACTTGGTGATTTCAATGCATAGCTATGTTTGATAGGACACTGGTCTTAGATAAACGTTACAAGACAGTTGGGAAGAAATGTTGTAGGTCGGGGGGAAGTTGCAGAGGTTGATTCTTTGATGGGATCATAGACCTGGAACTAAAAGGAACCTTCAGGGTCATCTAGCTGAATCCCTTCATTTTAATAGAAATTGAGTTGATGAGAGTTTAAATGATGCCTTTTGAGAGAGGAAGATGGATTATGGAAGGTTGCCCATGGAATTGTTTCCTACAGGAGAGGTAACAAATGTGATCTGGCATTTGCCAAAGGGTCCACATCACCAAGGCTCCTAGTTAGTCCCTTGTTCTCCATGGTAAGGGTGGGTGGATGGGTGGAGGGTTGTGCCAACTCAAATTGGCAATTAATGAGTCACGAAGAGTTACCATACCACTCTGGGTGGCATAAAGCTAACGGAATCATGATTTCCCCATCTCTTTTTCAAGGTGACTCCATTGTTGAGATATAAACAGTGCCTTGTTTCCATGGACTATCTGACGGGGGTGGAAAGGGTAAAGTATTATAGGAGGCATAATTTTCTATACCCATAATCCCCTGCTTCTACAAAGAAGGGAAGGAGATATATTTTCTCTTTTCCTCTCCTCTCCTCTCCTCTCCTCTCCTCTCCTCTCCTCTCCTCTCCTCTCCTCTCCTCTCCTCTCCTCTCCTCTCCTCTCCTCTCCTCTCCTCTCCTCTTCTTTTTTTAAACCCTTACCTTCCATTTTGGAATCAATACTATGAAGTGGTTTCAAGGCAGAAGAGTGGTAAGGGCTAGGCAATGGGGGTCAAGTGACTTGCCCAGGGTCACACAGCTAGGAAGTGTCTGAGGCCAGATTTGAACCTATGACCTCCTGTCTCTAGGCCTGGTTCTCAATCCACTGAGCCACCCAGCTGCCCCCATATTTTCTCTTTTCTGATATATCGGTCTAGATTCTACCAGGAATTTTCTCCTTCTTATGTATTTTTTTGTCACTTTAGTAATTAACCAATGTGATAAAATCACACAGAAATTGTAAATCTAGTCTTTAGGGGCCTCCTAGTTTTGCACAAAGTGACAAAGTCTTAGCTATGATCTGGACTTAGGCAAAATATTCAGCCCTTTCTTGTGAAAATGAGAATGGGGAAACATCAACAACAGCCACAGTATACCCTGTTTAATTTCTTTGGGCCCATGAAAGTAGTGCCAGTGAAGTGAAAGTCAGTTTATAGAAGGAAATTGTCAGGTAGAAAAACATGGAAGACATTTTGGCATTGAACTCATACTAGAGAGACTCTGGATAAGTCTTAGACCAAAGGAAAGCCATCAATGGAAATGATCAGTGATTCATTACACATTGCTGCTTTTTTCTTTTTTACTAGGAAGCTGGGGTTAAATTCCACTTGGGAAAAGTCACAAGTATGATGAGTTCTTTGCAATTATTTTCTCATTGTATCAAAATGCCCTAACCTGGGGTACATCATAGGTGGTTTTGGACCACCTTAGAACAGAAATACTACATATAGTCCAACACCCAGAGAACAAACTTGAATGTCGCCTGTCCATACTCTCTCTATTCCCAAGGAATGGCAATTAGAAATGCAATAATCCCATGGCCTGTTCATGCAATGCCAATAAAAGTCTCCTCCATTGATTCACAAAAATATATGGAGAATATAAGCTGTAAATAAGGAACATGACTTGATCTGGAAGGTAGGGATGTGGATGAAGTCAGAAAAGAAAAAAAATAGTCATGCATTTGATGGCCTAACAATTATGACGACCTGGAATGTGATGGAAGGCCAGGATGGAATGAAACTTGAGTGAATTAGAGAGCAATCACATATACCACAGGGACAGATCAATGAAGATACAGTGTGAATCCCTTCCCCTCCCTATAGAACATACATGCACACATGTGCAGATACAGTGTAAAATAACAAGGACATCCATCCTAGCTCTTATATTGTTGTTCTCCTGAGGACAGGTAAGTAGGGCTGTTCAGAAAATAAGCATAGGATAAAGCACAAAACAAGCACAAATAAGTCGGTTATACAGGACCATGGAAGAATAAGATAACAGAAAGGATTTTTTTTCCCCAAGAAGGATTTCTCCTCTTTCAATTCTTTCTGCCTCTGTATTGAGAGTTGGACAACCTGGTCTAGGGCATCTATGAAGGCACTGAGATTTCCTTACCTTTCCATGCCTAGAACCTCTGAGGTCTTGACTGATTATTCTTGAGTGGTGTAGGAGGTTAGAGGGGACTTTGGAAAGACTTTCTACCAATTGGACTCCTCCTGACCTCTCCCTCCACCCAAGCACTAGAGGCTAGTATAAGTTATACCAGATACCAGGCCCTCCTAGACCAGGACCTCAGGGCTGGACACTCCAATTTTAAAAAAGAAAAAAAATACTCTGAAGAAATAACCAGAGTTTCCATGACAAAAAGATGACATGTCAGAGAATGAAGGGAAAATGGCTAGAAATACAGCTTTATTCCCCATCTTCCCTCAGCTGATGAATGTTAGTATGTTCATCTGTAAATTATATATGAGTACTACAAAACTTGTAAAAGTGGCACACCTCTAAGGAAGAATGTATCACTTAACAAGCCCCTTCCCTCAACCTTGTTACAAAAGGTCTCTCCTGTCATCCTCCTCCACCAATTCCTTTTGGCAGGGAGAGAGTTGGAAATCTGTGGTTGTCTCATGTTTGGTGATACTTTGAGCCCCATGAGTTGGAAGTATATTTTAGTTTAGTGTTTTTTCCCATATCAGATATCATTATCTATGATCAGTACTTCTCCATCTGTCTCAGCTTCCAAGGTCATTTAAAATAGATTATTATTAATATATTACTTATATTAATACATAGAATATAAACATCTAATTATCGATAGATTATTTAATAAAATAGATTACCATGTGATATATAAATATATTATAATTATTAATATATTATGTAATCAGATATCTGAACATAAAAATAAGTATTGTTATTTAATAGAATATATTGCCATGGGATATAAATATATTATTATAAGTACTAATATATTATTTAATAATATACCTTAATATAAAATATAATTACTAAAGTTATTTAATAAATATATTACCATTGGTTATAAATATATTATAATTTTTAACATATTATTTAATCAGATATCAAGATAAAATATAAATATTAATGTTATTTAATAAAATATATTACCATAGGATAAAAATATATTATAATTATTAGTATATTATTTAATCAGATACCAAGATAAAATATAATTATTAATGCTATTTAATAAGATATATTCTCATAGGATGTAAATATATTATAATTATTAATATATTATTTAACCAGATAGCATAAAATATAATTATTAATGCTATTTAATAAGATATATTCTCATAGGATGCAAATATATTATAATTATTAATATATTATTTAATCAGATATCTTAATCTAAAATATAATTATTAATGTTATTTAATAAAATATATTACCATAGGATATAAATATATTATAATTATTAATATATTATTTAATAAAGCAGAACAATATGAAATTTAGAGATATAATTATTACTATATAGTTTAATTAAAATATATTAATATGTGATATTAAAATCCACATTTTTCTTTCTTTTTTATTAGAGCATGGACAAAAATGTTTTTACGGGGTGGGGGAGCCCTGCTATAATGATGCATTCAGTAAAGACAGCTAGAAAAGCAAACAAATGAAAGGAATGATAAATAACAGACAAGAGGCACAATTTGATATCCAACAGGAGACTCCTTTGAGGGTGTCAACTAGAGCCCAAGTGTGGTCATTAAAAAAAGTGACTGAAGGAAGGGAGGCAGGAACATGGAGACTTTGAGAATTAAATGAAGAAGATGGTAATTACAGTTGAAGTCCTTGCCCGAGGAGGAAGTTATGGCTGCTGCTACTTAAGGACAGTTGTAAGGAGGAGGTAAAGTATGACTGAAGTGTACAAGGCCACTCGGGTTTTTGATTCTTGATTGGATTTATTCTGTCTCTGCCCATTTGGAAACCTCTCCTTCTTATCAAGCGAGACCCCCCTGGAGATGCAAGTGAGTCTGACATACCTGATATGTGGACACAGGGGAAGCAGCAATGAATGGCGTGATAGATGTCTGTGGAATCATGCGGTTTGTAGCGATACTGTACGGTGAAGAATAAAAGCTGCAAACAGAAAGAAAAAAGGAAGATTCATGAACCAACCACCTGCCCTGCAGGCCCCGTCACCCACCCTGCTCTCCTTTGAGGGAACCACCAGCAACAGGTGCGGGAGTGGGGCAAAGCGTTGAGCCATTGACTCCAGGAAGACACCATCTGAGGCCTTTTGGAACCCTAATCCTCAACAGTCTCACTAGATAAGAGAATGGCATCATCTTTAACCAATTTTTTAAAAAGCCAAGAGATGCAGGGAATTGGTTTTTAAGCAAAAATGGACAACTACCCCAAGCCCTAAGAGCAAGAGAAAGTGGCTCTACCTGTTTGTCCAATTCGACAGAACAAGATACTCCTTCCAAGATGATAATACATCCATCACCTCTACTCTCATCACCAAGCAAGTCTCTCATGCCTCCACTGACTCCACCACCTTCAGTTTTCTCTGCCCTCTGATTGGAGGGCTGGAGGACAACCTTCCAATGCCTTTCTTTATAGGAGGCAGAGCCTAGACTCTGGTTCATTCCACTCTGCATCTGCTATTCTGCTGGTTTCAACTCCACAGAGCAAGATCCACTCTGATCTTCCCCCAATCCCTCTTGGGATTCCTTTTTCTGTTGTCTTCCTCCATTCCATTATAAAGTCCTTGAGGGCAGGGACCCTCTTTCTTCCTGTCATTTGTATCCCCACAGGCTCAGAGTTGTTGTTTTGGAAGAGACCCAACAATATTACCAATGATGTTTTGGCTTCATGAATGTATGAATTAGTTTTAAATGAAGTAGAATTGCACCGAGATACCAGTTTCACTCTATCATTCAGCATCATTGAAGCCCAGGGCCAAGACAAAAGTTACAGTCAATGGGGGTAGCCCAGGAGTCAGTGTATAACCTTGAAGTCTTCCATGTCTGACCAAGCTCAAATGCACCACAGCACCTGCTTTAAGTCACCTCCATGGCCATTGGCACACATTGTTCTCTTCTGCTCATTTCACGTCAAGAAATCTTCACATACTTGGGGGGGACACCCCCTAACTCATCAATGGGTCTGAGACCCATGGGCTACCCTTGACCCAGTTGTGGCTCCTGCATGTGCCACCCTACCACCCTGAACACACAGATCTCATCTGATCCTGGAAGCTAAGCAGGTTTGGGTCTGGTTGGACCTTGGATGGGAGATCACCTGGGAAGACCAGGTTCTGTAGGTTTTTTCCTTGTGGCATACTCTGAGTACTTAAGGAGGACTTGCTCCTCTGGGGTGATGGTTAGTATTCTATGCCTTTTGGCACCTCCTTGCAGCCCAGGGAGGATAGCACCAATCAGGGAAGGGCCAAAGTTCCGTGCACTGTGGTGCTACCTAGCTTCCCAGGGGGAATTAGCATCTATTGTGTAAGGGCCAGTGTCCATTATGGGGCCACCTAGCTGCCCAGGGAGGACAGCTCCTCTGGTGTGAGGGCTTACTGAACCCTTGTCAGCATTGCTCATCCACCCTTGGTGTCCACCTCTCATCCGACTCTCATCTGGCACAGAGTAGGCACTTAATAAATTATTACTGAATTGGACTGGTTTATACACAAATGACTGTGCTGTCCCACCAGGGGGTAAAGAAGAGAGGAAAAGGCAACTCTTCCTTTGTTAAATCAAATGAGAAAACATAAAATGCTTTGTAAGCCTGCAAGTGCCATATAAATGTGAACTACAATTAGCTCTCATAATGATGGTTTGAATGTAGGGAGATGAGAGGAAGGGTATTGAACCAACGTGACATGTGACTGCATTCTGGGGAGCCCCCTCCCCCATCCTAGCTGCTGTCAGGCTTTGCCTTCCAGGCCAACGCTAAGCCTTTTTCTGTGACTCCTCTCCATTCTACTTCTCTGACAATATCCATGGAACTCGTGTGCTAACTTGCTGACTCATTATCTTTCTAGTCTTATTATTATCCATGATTCCCCTTCCACATGTGCAATGCTGCAGCCAAAACAGATCTGTACCACACTGTCACATCTACTATTTCTGCTCATGCTATTCCCTACGGGATGATTTCTTTCCTCATTTCCTTCCTGGTTACCATGACCCCTCAGGTCATCATCTTTCTCTCCCTCTAACTGGAGCCTTGAACTCTGTCCCACAGGCTGCTACCATGATAGGGTGGCTTTTACATTATTTTGATGGGACTCATCCCATCTCTTCTAGGCATTCCTCTAATCAATCCTCTGTGTGTCTGTGTGTGCTGTGGGGTGTGGGGAGGAGGTGAGGAGAGGGAAGTACTACCCTTTGCTTTCTATGACCCTCTATGCCTTTTTTCCCTCCCATGAAAACAGAAGCTCTTTGAGGGCAAGAGCTGTCTAACTTGTTTGCTTAGTACAGTGACTGATATGTACTAGAAGCCTACAAAATCTTCTCATTTTCTTTCTCTTCCCTCCTCCTCCTCCTCCTCCTCCCTCTCTTTGTCTCTGTCTCTGTCTGTCTCTCCCTCCCTCCTCCCTGTCTCTGTCTCTGTCTCTGTCTGTCTGTCTGTCTCTGTCTGTCTATCTGTCTGTCTCTCTCTGTCATTCCTATCCATCCTTCAAGACTCTAGTAAGACATCATCTCTTTTATGAAAGCTTTCCTGGTCAGTAACAACTTTTGACCTTCTCATAGTAATTTGCTTTGAGAATAATAATAATGAAGAAGAAGAGCCCACATTTATATGGTGTTTACTAAGTGCTGGGCACATTGCTAAGCCCTGTACACTTATGATCCCATTGGATCCTAACAGCATCCTTGGGAGGTATGTACTTCTTTCTCTCTTCATAAGATTTTTATCATAAACTTAGGGTTATGATATGGTACTTGTCTGACATTTGCCTCCCAATTGTCTCCTAAAAGATCCCATTCACTTATTAGACAAGGTGCAAGAGGACAGGCATTGTGTCTTATTATCTAAATTTTCTAATCGTCTGTTTTCGCCACACCTAGTGCCTATCACAGACCTCTGGGCATAGCAGGCATTCAATACATATTTAGTAAATGAGTGTTGAATGAATATAATTCTTTTTTGTAAGTGGAGGTATCCCTGATAAGTAGATAATTAAGCAGCCTTGGAGCCAAGAAGTTCTAAGTGCAAATCCTATCTCTGACTTTACTAGCTAAATGACCAATGAGAAGTCCCCTAACTTATCATGTGCCTTAGTTTCCTCAGCTGCAGAATAGGGATAATATCATCCTTGCAAGGCTATTGTAAGTCACAGATGAGAAAAATGGCTATAAAGTGTTTTGCCAACTTTAAATGCTATAGAAATGTCAGAGTTCATTGATATAAAGAGACAGTGTGATCTGATCTGGAGGATAGAGACATAGCCTTATTGATAGTGACTCCTCAGACACTCCTGACTGTGTTACTCTGGGCAAGTCACTTAACCTCTCAATACTCTGGAAAATTTGGCCTCAGATATTCCGTAGCTGGATGATCTTGGGCAAGTCACTTAACCTTGATTGCCTAGCCTTTGCACTTTTGTCTTAAAATGCTACACAGGCAGAAAGTAAGGGTTAGAAAAAATGCTCCAGAGGTTCTCAAAGGCTATACGTAGCAGAGAAGTTGCCAATCTGCATTGGTAGAGAGAATTGCCTCACTCGGGAATACTCTCATTACTGAAAACACCGGTCCAGTTTGTATCCCTCTTTTATACATATCAGTTATATTTCTAAATCTCTGTAGTCACTGAAAAACTGAGCTTCTGAGTCTAGAAATACGAGAAGTGAATGGCCAAAGAGAAAGTAAGATCATGCCTTAATAAGTAACAGAGATGCCGGTGCTTCTGACGGGCTGGTGGAGAGGGTCCCCTCCATCCCACATCAATCAGTAGCCCTGGGAAAAGGAAATTAGTAATAGTCAGAGAAAACAGCCACCCGGCATGGGCTTTTTGCCTTTGTTTTCCCTTAGTGAGTGGTCCAAGCCTTTAGGAAGCTCTCATACCAGTGGAATTTAAAATCAGGTTTCTTTCTTTAATGCCTCATGTTTCAGGGAGAGCCCAAAGTAGGTCAGTCAAAACAACCTGAGGGCTGAAAAGGAAGGGGCTTTTATGGAGGGAGATGATAAAGAAGGAGAGCAGGGATCTTGGGAAAAGGAGATAGAATCACTCCCTAAAGGCAGAAGCTCTCTTTTTCCTACCCCATGCTATTGGAAAGGCAAGAGAGTAAGCAGTAAAATGGGGCACACAGCAGAGGGGGAAGGGGCCATAGAATTATGGATTTATGGTGAGGAGGGACCTTAAAGGACATCAAGTCTGACCCTCTTATTTTATAAATGAAGAAACTGAGACAAAACAGTTAACTGACTTGCCCAAGACCAGAGGTAGAAAGTTATCTATTCAGGATTCAAACTCGTGGCTTCCTAACTTCAAGTCCACTATTCTACCTACTGCATGAACTAGCTGTCTTCAGGTAGTACCACCCTAATAATAGCACAGTGCTAGGCACATAAGGGCTCACGTATACTTCTTGACCAACCTAAGAGTCATAGGATCATCAATTTCTGGCTGATGGTGACATAAGCAGTCAACTGATCCAAACACCTCATTTTGTAGTTCTGTTTCACTTTGTTATACTACACAGCCAAAGATTAGTTCCTTTTGCATATCATGAGTTAAAATGCTTTAGGAAACACAATTCTTTGAGAAAAAAACCACTTGAATTTAGAATATTCTCCTTTGGTAACGTATTTGACATTCCCAAGCAGTTGAAGAATGTAGAAAGGCTCTTTGTTTCCTGGCAGGTGACTTGCTTCCCCGGATGACCTTGTCCACAGGCCAAACACTTCCCCCTTGCCTCAAGCTGGGCACAGAGGCTTTTGTCTGGGTCAAATGCCCTGCTGCTCCCGAGATAAGGTCATTCTTTGCTAAGCCAATCACTAATCACATTTCACCTTGGATGGTCTATTTTGTAAAGTGCACCAATTGGTGTCTCATAAATGAAAGCCGTCAGAAACAGATTGACAGGCAGAGTTTACAGGAAACTCTATGGGGAAACGTGATAACAGAAACATAAATAAACCATAGCAGTAAACTGATACTAGAAAGGGAACCCTGGAGAGAAACTCTAATGCATTTTTGTTCTCTTCGCTCTAATCCTATCCATCAGACAAGCGATGGCATTTCATACTCTCTGGCAAGTTCAAACAGTGCCACTCGAGGTAAAAGAGTCATTTCAATGGAAAACTGTATGGGGGGGAAGTAACTTACTACACTCCTTGATCCCCTAATTCCAGGTCTTGGAAATAAGCCCTTCCTAAGTCCAAACATACACTAACCAAATTTGTAGGAAATGCTTGCTTAAGCCAAGGCATGCTATTCTATCAGCAGCTTAGTAGGAGACTTATGGGAAGAGAAATCAGCAGAACTAGCCAGACTTTGGTGAGAGTGCGGAAAAATGGGTTCCTCCATCTCCCTCCTTTCCTTCCCCCTGCGCCGGCACCATTTCTCCGTCATGGTTTTGAAAGCTCTTTCACACAGGTATCAAATGAAAAATTAGCCATGAACACAGATGAAACTCAGAGAACACAGGGGCCCTGGCTTCTTGGGATGGATGGGATGGGGAGAAGATTGACAGATCCCTTTAGCTCCAACAGCCACACCAGTGTGAGTCAGAATTCAGGAATACTACTTTTTTGGATGGGGAAGTACTTAATGTGCCTTGCAGATAGTATTACTGGGAGTTGCCTGGCATTCAATGGTCTATTTTTCTAGGAAGAGATTTTTCTCCTGTCACACACACACACGCACAAACTTTTTATGATTTTTCATCAGTCAGTTTTTCTGGGTAGCAACTTCTCACCCATGCGAATTGCAACCCATGTCATTAGGGAAATTAAAAATATCAAAGATCATGACTTCCAAGGCACCTCAGAGGCCAGCTGGTGCATCCCTCTCATTTTATGGGTAAGGAAATTGAGGCTGACCAAGGTTAAGTGACTAATTCGAAATAACTTTGGGAGTAATCATCAGGATTAAAACCCAGGTCTTCTGACTCCAGTACTAGGGATGTTTCCATTGTACTATCTAAGTTCTAAAGAGCAGTCAGGTGGAACATTGGGTAGAGAACCTGGCTTGGAAACAGGTAGACACATCTTCATGTATTCAAATCTGGTCTCAGATACTTACTAATTTATCACTCTGAACAAGTCACTCAACCTTGTTTGCCTTAGTTTCCTCACTTGTAAAATGAGCTGGAGGAGGAAATGGCAAATCACTCCAGGATCTCTGTTAAGAAAACCCCAAAATGTCCCTGAACAATCTGCAGGGATCTAAAAAACACTATCCACAGAGGACAAACTGGGGGAGTAAAAACACTGATGAAAAGCAACTGCTTGACTACAGGGTGGAGGGGATATGACTGAGGAGAGACTCTAAATGAACACTCTAATGCAAATACCCACAACAGGGAAATGGGTTCAAATCAAGGACACATGTGATACCCAGTGGAATTGTGTGTCGGCTGTGGGAGAGGTGGTGGGAGGGAAGGGGGAGGAAAAGAAAATGATCTTTGTGTCCAATGAATAATGTTTGGAAATGACCAAATAAAATAATGTTAAAAAAAAAAAAGAAAACCCCAAAATGGAATCACAGAGATTTAGACCATCTGAACAACAATAAACACATCTAAGTCCTAAGGGCATGCTAGAGGGATATAGAGATTAAATGACCTGGCCAGAATCACACACCCAGTTGTTCTGAATCAATGTGTAATGGACTTGGAGGCCAGCTCTCTATCTTCACACCATGCTGCCCCATCTACAATAATAAATGGCTCTCTCTACTACTAACATTTATCTAATTACTTTACACATATGGTCTCATTTGATCATTACAAGCATCCATTGAGGCAGGTGCTATTATTGTTCACATTTTACAGATAAGATAATTTAGGCAAAGAAAGCTGATGCCAGTTAGCCAGTTTCCCACACTGAGAAGGGTATGTATTCAGGTCTTCCTTACTACAAGGCTAGTTGACAGTCCATCATACTTCCATCTACCCATGTACCATAGTACCGTATTTCCCTTACATTGAATGCTTAATTCTAATGCATCAGAGACACACCTCAGAAAATTGAAAAGTTCTCTTTGAGGAACTCAATGTTAAAGAAATGCAAAAAAGGTCTCAGCTGCCTGGCATTTAGGCAGGATGCCCTCCAGAAATCCATAGACTCCAAGCTGAGGTCCCTAATAGAACATTATTTTGTGGACAGAAATATTATCTTTGGGGGATTTGGCAGTCGGTAGCAATATGGTAAAATCTTATTTCACTGACAATAAAAATAACATGAATATGTCAATAACCCCAGGGTAGAATGTCTCCTCTAGCACAGAAACTGCACCAGATCCTATTTACACACAGAAATAAACATCCCAGGCTCCTGTCTCATGTCCACAGGCAATATTGTAAAAGTCAGCATCATGAATATTAACCTCAGGGTAACACAACAGCCTGGTATTAATGAGGAGGCATCAGTCATTCTTACTGTAATTTCAAAGTCTCCTTAATATAAAATTTAGTCCTAGTGTTATAAGAAAAGGTTCTCTATTACCTAATATCAGATGGCCATATAAAATACCTGGGACAGCAGTGACACAGTACATAGGGAAGCTACTTAGTCTTGGGCTTTCTAAGGGCATTGTAAACAATTAATATGGTAAAGGATCCTCTTAGAGCCAAATCCCATAGATCCACCTTTGTAACATGTCTTGGCTACATCTTCTCTCATCTCATATTGTCACCACTCTGGTTGAGGTACTCATCACCTCAGCTCTGGACCACTGAAATAGTCTATTGTTGGGTCTGCCTGCTTCAACTCTCTCCCCATCAGAGTCCTTCAATCAGCTTTCACAGTGATCTTCCTTAAGTAGAGGCTGGACCAAGTCAACCCCCAGACTCTAAGTCATCAACCCCAAAGGATTTTGATTTGAATCAGGAAATTGTATGGCAGAAAAGACCCTGGAGATACATTCCAGGTCAGTCTAATCCAATTTAATCCAATCTAATAAATAATCACTAAGAACCTATTATGTACAAGGCACACTGATAGGTGACAACAAGAAATTCCTATCCTTGGGGAGTGTATATTCTATTAGGCAAGGGGGCAGCTGGTCTATACCATCTGATCAGGAAGAGAAAGGAAAAGCAGCAAACTTGTGAAGACAAGGGCAAAGATTGGTCCCAAACCTAAAGTTTTTAAGACTTTTAAAAGTCGATAATATATTAATATCAGCTGCAATGATCAACCTAACTTGTTTTTCATAGCCCTCCCAATTACAAATAAAGATTTGGTTCTCAATAAAGTGACAGAGAGAATGAAAAAAAAATATGTATGTGACCCTAGACAAGACACTTAACTCCCATTGCTTAGCCCTTACCACTATTCTGCCACATGATTCTAAGATAGAAGGTAAGAGTTAAAAAAAAATACTCAAAACAACAACTAAAGGAAATTGAGCATTTAATAATAATAAATTAACAACGGTAAATATAGCTAACATTTATACAGTGCTTTAAGGTATGCCAAGTACTTTATATATTTTATCTCATTTAATCCCTGCAACATCTCTTGGAATAAGGTTTTATTATTATTCCCATTATATGGAAGAGGAAATTGAGGCACAGAGGGGTTAAATAACGCACCCAGGTTTACATGGGGTTAAATGACGCACCCAGGTTTACATAGCCAATAAGCATCAGTGGCAAGATTTGAATTTTCATCTTCTTGACTCCAATTCTAGTTGTTTCACAAACTAATAACAATTAAATGAAAGACCACAAGGGTAATAGCAGTCCTTACTTGTTACTTGGATGGATAATGCTACTCAGGCTAGATCTCCCCTTCTTCATTTCATCTATTCCTACCCACACATTTCCAACTCAGAAAGATGGAATAAGATTAATGGGCCTAGGAAATAATGGAGTCTGGGCACATGGGAGGTTATTTAGAATCTTGGCCACTTTAAGGGAAGAAAAAGAACAAAAATGGTAGGAAGTCTCTTGCCTAAGGTTTCCTATTGCTTTCCTTGAATGGGCAGAAGTGGATGGAAAAAGAGGGAAAAAAAGGGTTTTGGACATATTTTTCATCATCATATTTTAAGAGTTTCAATACATCCAAGATAACATCAATAAAAGTTATTTCAAAAAAGAAAACATAGCATTACGTACCCATTCTGTATAGCAGCTGTGGGATCATAGGTCAAAGCCATGCCAGCCTAGAGATAGTTGGGAGGAAGAAAAAATTATTAGAAAAATTCTCATTATCATGTCACAAAAAAATCAAACCTTTCCTTTTTTTATTTCTCTCCCTCACTCCCTTTCTCTTTCTCTGTGGCTCTGTCTGTTCCTCCTTCCCTTCTTCCTCTCAGTCTCTGTGTCTGTCTCTCTTTTCCCTCCTTAGAATTGAAGATAATTTCCTTTCCATGATTAGTTCCTTTTCAGGGCTGCTTGCCACACCCTTTATCCCCAGTGAGATGATGGGAAGTTCATTGTATCCATATTGACATGTTAAGAGAAATGTGGATTCAGTGATGTTCCTTTGTACTTCATAAACCAGGCCCTATCTTATCTAGTGTCCTCACTACTTTTCATCCCTCTCAAGAAGGCCTAAACCAAGCTTTTCACTCTAAAAATGCAATCCTAAGCCTGTATGGCTGGGGTGGGAGGGGGGAAACAAACAACAACAAACAAAACAACTGAAAAGCTATTTAACATGCATTGAACTATTTATAAAGAAAAACGTACTAAAAGAATAATTATTTTAAAGGATTCATGGTAAGGCAATGTATCAGAGCTCTTTTTCACCAGAATCCTGCTTCATCCAATTCATTGGCTGGAGGAGAAGGTCCTTAGCATCTAGGATAATTAGAATTAAAAATGCTTCCAAAACATTGGTCTAATCAGGAGGATACAACCAGAGCTCTGCTTTTAATTTCATGGTGTTATTCAGTAGTTTGTCATATCCAGCTCTTTTTAACCTTATTTGGGGTTTTCTTGGTAAAGATTTGGAGGGCTTTGTCATCTACTTCTCCAAATCCTTTTACAAATGAGGAAACTGAGGCCTATAGGTTAAATGACTTGCCTGGGATCACATAGCCAATAAGTGTCTAAGACCAGATTTGAACTCATGAAGATGAGTCTTCCTGATTCTAAGTCTACTCTATACACTGTACCATCTAGCTTCCCTAGGGTCATGGTAACCCCACATCAAGTCACAAGGGGTAGGTTTAGCAAAGGTTTTCAATTGATTTTGTACTTCTAGGATCCTGTGATCCCAGATTTAGGGATGATATAGGATGTCTAATTCAATCTTTGCATTTGTTAGAACAGGAAACCAAATTCCTGAGAAGTTAAGCAATTCTAATATTTATAGATCCAGAAACTTAAAGACACTCATAATTCATTTAGTCCAACTCTTCCATTTTGTAGACAAGGCCCCAAAAGCTTAAGCAACTCTTAAGATAAAATATTTGGGGCATAAAGACACCTTTGAGTTTATTTTGTACATGAGGGAACACGGGCTTAGACAGGTTCAGTGACTATTAGGATTATAAATCTTGAGCTGGAAGGAGTCTCAGATTTTACAAATGGGGAAACTGAGTGCTAGAGAATGATTATTAGATCTTAATCTAGAAGGGACCCCAGAATCAAGTCCAACCCTTCTCCTTTTGTAGAGGAGGAATTTGAAACCAGAGAAATTAGGTGATTGACTCTATAGTCATTTATCTAGAGATAGAAGAAGGCTTCTGGATCATCTCCACCAACACTAATTTTGATGATAAGGAAATGGAGACCAGATGATGCTCAATGACTATTTGGATCATGGATGGAGCACTTAAAGTAACCTCAGAGGTCATCCAGTCCAACCCCTTCATTTTATACATCAAGACACAGAAGCCTAGAGAGACTATCAGGATCTGGGAGCTCATTTAGTCAAATTTCCTTATTTTTACAGAATAGGAAACTGAAGTTCAGATGAGTTAGGCTCAAGTTAGGATCATAAATCTTGAGTTAAAGGTGACTTAAGAGGTCATCTAGTTAAACTAATTTGTTTTACAGATGAGGAAACTGAGTCCCAGCAAAGTTGAGACTCAAAGAGGGTTTCATAATTATTAAGGGGCAAAGCTGGGTTATGACCTAAATCTCTTGATTCCACTTGTAGCCCTCCTTACACTACATTCCTTTGGCTCCCAAGAAGTTTCTCCATGGCAGGATTATCTCAGATAGACTGTCTAGCTACCTGCCATTGCAGCCTACTTTTATAAACAAGAAATTAATTTTATAATTTTAACTGTCTATTTTTTTTTCAAGTTTGGCATTGGCATGGATGTTGTTGTAATCCTTTTTAAAACTATTTAGTTCTTATTGAATTTAAAACACTTTACTAGGGAAATTAATTTTTTTTGGGGGGGAGACTTCTGAAGTCTATTCCTTTTCTCAAGGAAAACAAAAGAAAAAATTAAAAGCAGGCCAAATAATGGCCTTTGTTGTTTAGGTTTTTCTTTTTTTTTCCTCCCTGGGCATTGGTAGGCTTCTCTAAATTTGTGTATTGATGAAGTTAAAATTGTCTGGCTCCAAAGAATGTGGCTTGAATCCCAGCCCAACATGATTGATATATTCTAGTGGGCCTTTTTGAAATGGGATAGAGAGTTGGTGTTTCCTCCCCCAATATCTTATTTGCCTTCAATATGATTATCAGCATCACATATTTTCAGGTTGGAAATGACCTTTGAGGCCATTGAGTCCAAACCCTTCACTTTATGAATAAGGAAACTGAGCCTAAAAGGGTTAAAGGGCAACTGAATGGAGACTCAACTGGAGGAGAGAGGAATTAGGCATTGGAAGACCAATAAAAGGGCATATGCAAAAGTGAGAGTTTTATGAGTAAGAGAAAGAAATGTTACAAAGGTTTAAAAAAGGGTTAGATTCGAAGACAGTTTGGCTACATGGGGTGAACAACAGTAAGGAATTGAGGATAACCTGGATATTGCAAGTCTTGATATTTGGGAAGATGGTGATGTCTTTTACAGTTATAGGAGCATTGGGCAAATGAGAGATTTTGAATAAAAGATATTGAGTTCTCTTTTAAATGGGTTGAGTTTGAAATATCTATGGAATATCCAATTCAAGATGTCCAAAAATCAGTTAGAAAGGTCAGTAAAATTGCTAGGACTGGATATTTACCTCTCAGAAGCATCTGCAATGAGATGGTAATTAAATACATTAGAGTTCATGAAATGACCAAGAGAGATAACATATAATAAAAAGAGGAGGCCCTAGATAAGAGTATTGGAGGATATTCATAGTTATGAAAAGGAATCAAAACAGACTGAGAGGGAAGACAGATCAGAGGAGAAATGGATGAAAGTAATCTTATGAATACCTGGAGTGATGAGAGTATCCAGGAGAAGAAGGTGATCAAGGGTGTCAAAAGCTTCAGACAGGTCAAGAAAGCTAAGGACTAAGAAAGGACCATTAGATTTGGTAAGTAAGAGATCATCAGTAACTTTGCAGAGAGTAGTTCCAGTTGAATGATGAGGTCTACTGTTAAGTTTGTAAACACTCAGGTGGTGATTAGCAAAGAACTCAATTAGCAAGGTATAAAAATATTGATTAGATGCAAAGAAGGGCCAAGTGATAAGATGAAAGGGAAATTTAGACTACACTCTCTCAATGGGAAAGATGAGTTGATCAAGTTGGAATGGGGCTACTATGGAAGGCCTTGAATGCCAGGCTGATGGGTCTGGACTTTTTCTCTTAAGTCAAATGACATCTCCAAAGACTTTTAAGAGGGTTTAAAGTGGTGTTTTAAGAAGATGAGTTGGTTGCAGTATGAATGTGAAGAATTACATGGGGAACTTTAGGAAAAGAGAGAAAACAGGGAAGAGATGATAACAATTCCTGAAATGCCCTGGAGTGTTGAAGGCCTATAAATGGATGGTGGTAGAAATAGAAATGAAGAAATATATTTGAGAGAGATCACAAAGAGAGGACATGACAGATGTTGCTTGATGGGCAGGATATGGTAGGGAGTAGAAAAGGGAATTCAGAAGATGTCTCCAAGGTTTTTAGACAGGGAGGCTGCAAGAATGATGTTCAGAGCATTGATAGAAAGAGGGCGGTCGGGGGAAGAAGTTGATCTGAGAGAAAGATGATGAGTTTCAATTTCAACATGTTGAATCTAGATGCCAAGGGGACATCAGAAAGGATATGTCAAATAGGCAGTTAGAGAAGAGAGATGGAGCTCAGGGCTAGAGATGTCAGTTTGTGAGTCATTCACGAAAGGATAATAGTTAAAACCATAAGAATTAAAGAAATTTCTGCCTAAAATATTCTAGAGAGAAAAAATATGTCTAAAATTTTAGATATGGTTGATTTTTGAGGTCCTCTCATGTTTAGGAATATAAGACAAGAAGAAGTACAAACAGCAGCAGAAATGGAAAAGCAGAGAGAGATAGTAGAAGAACTAAGAATATATAGCAGCATCAACAGATAAATTTCTCCTGACATGTTCCACATTCCAAAAGGGATTGGGGATGTGTCTTTATTTTTAAACTGGCCTTCTGCCAGTTCTTACATGTGCAACCCACCTCTCCTATCTTCATTAGGCCTGGAGGGCACTACCTTCATCACCTCCACCTTACAGAATCCCTCTCTTCTTTTAAGAGGCAGCCTAACCACCACCCTATACATGCAGCCTTCTCTGATTCCCAGTCCCTCGAATGGCTAAAAACCTTCTCTCTATTGTACACTTACTTACTTTGCATATATCTACATACATTTTCTTTATGTTTATTCTGTATATACTTAGATTTGTATTTGTGGTCTCCTCATTGGAATATGATCTCTTTGAAAGTAAGAATGGTTTAATTCTTTGTGGAATGGTGCCAGCCATATAATATGTGCTTAATAAATGATGATGATAGTATCTGGATAGAGCTTTTAGGATTTACAAAATGCTTTATAAATATTATCCTATTTTGCCCTTCCCCAAACCCTTGGTTCTATTACTATGCACAATTTTTTTTTAAAGAGGAAATGGAGGCAGTCAGAGATTAAGTGATTTGCTTAAGGTCACAGAGCTGGTAGTTAAATATGCTGGAGGCTAGATTTAAATTCAAGTCTTCCTGTCTCTAGTGTTAGCACTCTTGCTCACTGTATCATCCTAAGCAGCCTAAGAGAATGTGTGAGTGTGTGTGTGAGAGAGAGAGAGGGGGAGAGAGGGAGGGAGAGACAGAGACTATAATTATAAGGAAGGAGGAAAAATTAGTTGAGAGAACTCTAACATCAATTCATCAATATCAATTCAGTGTCAAGAGCTCAAGAAGAAGGACCCCAGCATGTTGGGTGGACCCCCAAGCTATGGATTCATTTGAGCATGTAAGTGATCCAGGAGAGGCAGTCAAGGACTGACTATGACCTGAATCCTTGAAGAAGTATCCATATTAAGGATGCTTAGTAATGGGTCATAGGATTATAGACCACAAACTTGAAGAGAACTTGAGGTTCTTCCAATCCAACCCCCTCATTTTACAAATGAAGAAACTGAGGCTCAGGGAAGCTAAGTGCCTTGTTTAAGGTCACATAGTAAGTTTCAGAAGCAGAAACATCGAAACACTTGCATGTCACTTAAGAAGGTTCATTCCCCCACCTCAAGCCAAGTTAAGCAATGTGCTCAAGGTCACAGGATAATTATTTCTAAATGTTTTCTTTAATAGTCCAAGCTAATGGTAGCTGATAACTTGGTCAGAGCTAGGACAAAGCAGGTATTTAGTAGAGGGTGTAATTTGGAAGCTAATTTTTGACACTTTGCTTCCCATTTTAAGATCTTCTGGGCTTGGCTTTATGTATAATATAGCTTTGATTTAACTTTATAATCTTAATATGATCTTAATGCAGATTTTGTCTGCAATTTCCTTTTGTTTCTTCCAGGGAAAGTATGGAGGAAATGGATTTTCGTACCATTTATCCCTCTCTGCCTTGAGCTGGTGCCATGAAATCACCGCTATGTAATTACCAAGCATTACAGCCTGTTTACAAACTCCAGAGTCTCACAAAGAGTAAAATCACTTGGAACCAAGTGAAACTGTCACAGTGTACATGCAGAAAAGTGATTTTTAATCTTCTGGCCTTGAACAAGTACTAGGAACAACATTTTTTTCCATTTTTAAATTCCACTTCAGTTTTCCGAGCATAGAGGGTATTTAGGGTTGATTTTGAAATGGGGTGGCGTGAAGAAATAATGGATTTAGGAGAGGACTACTATATTCATAGCTGCTTAGAAAGGCAGCTCTTTCAGTATTACAGAATGGCAAAACTCTGACTCTGAAGGGACCTTCAATAAATATCTCCTACGTGTTAAGTGCTGTTCTAAGTGCTGCTGAATACAAATAGTTATTCTCAGAGACCATCTGGGAGCAACTAGGTGGCAAAGTGTATAGAATAATGGACCTGGAGTCAGGAACAGGAAGACTCATCATCCTGAGTTCAAATATGACCTCAGCTATTTACTAGGTATGTGACCTTAAGTCACTTGACCTTTTTTGCCTCAGTTTCTTCATCTGTCAAATAAATGAGTTGGAGAAGGAAATGGCAAGCCATTCCAGTATCTTTAGCAAGAGGAACCCAGAAGGCATAATGAAGTCATGAATGGCTAGAAATGACTAAATAACAACAAAGACCATCTATTCCAACCATTTTCCCTAAAAGGATCTATTTTATAACCTAATCAAAAAGTTATCCTTTTACCCCTCCTATGCCTAAGGAGCAGAGATCATAGACTTAGAGTTGGAAGGGACCTAAGAAGACATTGAGTCTTATGTCTTCAGCTTTACAGAGGAGGAAACTGAAGCATAAAAAGTTAAGCTATTTGTTCAGTCATATTGCAAATCATTGCTTGAGGTAGGGCTTGAACTCAGTTCTTCCTGACTTTGAGCCCTGTGCTCTATCTATACTGGATAGAACCCATGCAGCAAGAGTCCATTATCTCTCATTTTACTCTTAAGAAGCTTCAATTATTGGGTTTAGGATCAAATCAACAACTTTTTACTAACTATCTCCTATGTATTAGGCACTGTTCTAAGTGCTGCTGAATACAAATTTTTGTTCTCAGTTTACATTTCAAGAGCATTTCAAATCCATTTCTTTTCTTCTTCTTTTTTTAAACCCTTACCTTCCATCTTGGAATCAATACTATGTATTGGTTCCAAGGCAGAAGAGTGACAAGAGCTAGGCAATGGGTTCTGAGTAACTCTTCCTGGATCACACAGCTAGGAAGTGTCTTAAGCCAGATTTGAATCAAGGACATCTTGCTTCTGAGCCTGATTCTCAATCCACTGAGCCACCCAGCTGCCCCCCCCCCCCCAAATCTATTACTTTTCAACAGAGCTTCAGAGTTCGTCAGGAGGTAATTTCAGGGGCCACCAAGCCAACCCATACCAGAAAGGAATCTCCACTAAAACATACTTGACAAATAAGTAAAGCCATTGTTGGGAAAGCTTCAAGGAGGGAGAACTCACTGCCAGTCTAGGAAGACCAGTTATCCATCTCACTTTGGAATAGCTTTCACTTTTAGCGTTTAGTACCAAACCTACATTAATCTCTTTGGGAATTCCATTGATTTCTGGTATTTGGGGCCTTCAGGGACAATCAGAAGAATTTGAATCCTTCTTTTACAAGAAAGTCCTTTAAAGCTTCTAGATGGCTCTCATGCCTGTCATACTGTGACCTCCCTGCCCCTGACCTGTGTTCCCTCATGCCAGATCTTCCTATCTCTGTTCAACCAATGGACAGTTGGATGTGGCTTCAGCCCCTAGTTCATTCATTACTGGTATAGGAGGAATGGCAGATGATGGTTCAAGTTAGATGGAAAGAAAGTATTTCATTCTGCAACTGCTGGGTGATCGCAATCATATGGCATTTATCATAATGCCAAAACTGAAAGATACTTTGGGAAGATGACTTGACCCAGTACTAATACAAGACTCCATTTCTAGACAAATGTGATGATTTTGGTTACCCTTCGGTGTATAAGTGTATATATATATAAAATACATGTGTGTATAGTGCTCATGAAATGTATGGCTATTATAAATGTAGTAAAACTTATATGTGTTAATACACATTATACATGTTAATAGAATATATCTATTTGTTATATATTTTATACACATAATAATATAGATATGATGGTATTAATAACCATATATATGTATATGTATCTAAACACATATATTCAGATCTATTGAGGAAAGAGTGCATATGGCAATTTAATCCAGTCAGGAAGACCTGAGTTCAAATTCAACCTCAGATACTTTCTCGATAGGTAACCCTGGGCAAGTCACTTTAAGTGTGACTGCTTCAATTTCCTCATTTATAAAAAAGGGGGTAATAATAGCACCTACCTCCTGGGGTTGTAGTGAGGGTTAAATGAGATATCTGTAGAGGTAGAGGCCAGAAGGAAGGATATAGGCTGAGACTAAACTGAATTCTCCCCAAATTTCTCTACATACAACTTTAAATAATTCCTCAAATCAAATGTTGAAGTGGCAGAGCCAACACAGTGCATCAGAGGGAAATATTTATCTAGTCTAAGACAACTTGGAAGTCTGTGACACTGGGATGGGAGCAGGCATGGAGTGGAGGCCAGGAGCAGCACCATGTGTGGGTGGGTGAAACAGGGGTAGCAGCCCCTCTGAGGACCCTCAGCCCACAGACAATAAGAGAGTCAAATAGTCGGAAAGGTTACAAGGAACTCTTTCCTGTCAATGGGTGCAACCGGTGCTAACTGGAAACTCCATTGTCCATACATAGTTCTGGGTCGTAGTTTTAGAATAGAGAGGAGTGCTTGTGGTGGATCACAAAGGAGCAGGGGACCTGGTTTCAATTTGAAGGCCATAGTGAGCACCAATACTTGTGGCTGCAGGAGGGATGAGGTCCAGGTCACAGTTTTAGGACCAAAAGAAGTGCCTATGCTTGTGGTTTCTGAGGAAGAGGGATCCTTCCTAGGTAAAGACCAGGAAAGCAGTGACCACATCGCCCCAGATCACTCTACCTCAAAAGCATGGAAAACTTGAAACCTCCCAGAATCAACCCTAAAAACAATAGTAGAAAAAGCCTCAAGTTTGGGACAGTGCCTCCCAGCCACAGTGAGCAGATCTCAACTTTAACCTAACATTCAACATAAATAAATAGAATGGGAAAAAGAGCAAACAACAAACACAAAAAGAACTTGGTCATAAAAAGTTGCCACCGTGGCAGGGGAGACAAAGACATAAGATTAGAAGACAATCATGTGAAAATAGCTATGAGCAAAACTTCAAAGAAAACTGGTAATTGGACCCAAGCCTGTGAAGAATTATTGGAAGAGTTAAGGAAAGAGATGAGAATGGTAGAGGAAAAATTGGAGGAAAATGAGGGTGTTGCAAGAAAATTACAAAAAAAGAATCGATAGCTTAGTAAAAGATGCACAAAAATACTGATGAAAATAACACTTTAAAAGAGAATTGGTCAAAGTTAAAAAGGATATTAAAAATAATAATTTTTAAAAAGAGAGAGGTAATATTTGGAAAATGATTAGCATAGTGTCTGATATGTAGTAGGTGACATGTAAGGGCTTATTCCCTTTCTCTTCTCCTTCCCTATTGATACCAAGGTATCTATTATTGGACTCAGAGGACTTGTTTTCAACAATTTCACTGGTAAACTCAAAAGTTGTAGAGAAGATTATTGTGAATGAAAATCTTCTAAGTTCTTTGACCAGGAGAAGGCCATGTTGCTCTAGTCACATGGAGAATTGTTTCTTTATTCTCATATTTTTATTTACTTGTTATATATAAATATATATTTATATAGATTATTTATAGATCATCTTTATTCTCTTATATTTTAAAGTACTCTACCAATGTTGCTGATGGCACATCCAGAGTATCATTTGATAATATCTCTCTATGTATGTTAAGTAGTAAGCTAAAGTTTAAAGTCATCAGATAAACTAAATTGGGGAAAATACCCGTCTAATATCAGAGAGGGAACAGAGAATTCCTATGTTCTATTCCTTTATATTCTCCATTGATACCCTTCTAGAAGCCAAGGATGAGTTTCCAACCTGAAATAATTTATCTGAAGGTTATCTGATGCCTGGAAAGGATTTAAGGATGAAGAATACTATGCAAGGACTTTTCATTAACATTCCAAGTGACATGTCACTTAATGTTCTCATTAACACATTTTAGGAAAAGAAATTAATTGCCAAAAGAAATAGGCCAATAATTAAATCTATCCTCTTTCTCCTCAAACAACACACTAGACACCCTAAATCTTTCAGCAGTAGCATCAACTTGTCCAGGATATCTAGAAATCTTTCAATTGCCCCTTCTCCTCTCCCTTTGGTGTTCTTTGTCTTTCTACTTTCTTGGCAGGTGCTCCTAGGTAATATGGCCTTAAAATTCAGAAGTCATTGAATTAGAGCTAGATAGAACCTTAGAAGTGATTGTTCAAACTCCTCATCTTACAAATGAGGAACTTGAGGTTCAGAGAACATAAATGACTTGTGACTAGGTCCTTAGAAGTAGAAGAAACAGTGCTAAGGTGGTAGTCAGCTAACGTTAAGGGCCAAATAATCCTTTATGTGTTGGCAATGTGAAAATGTTCAAAATGTGAAGATGCTCTAGTTCAAAATCAAAATATATGAAAGTATCCAAAGATTTTTCAGCTATTAAGGACATAGTTTATTTCTTTAAAGTCATTGATTCTGCAGCAAAGCACACTAAGCTAAGAGCTTTCCTTCAAAACTTAACTTCTATTAATTTGTAGAAAAATAATTCCAAGACAATGGGGAAGATTTGGCTGAAATGAAACCCAGAAACCAGGATATTTTGGCTCAGAGAAACACATACTAATTCTGACTTTCAATTTAAAAAATGTGTTTTATGAAAAGCTAAGCATACAAAGGAAAAAAAAAACCTGGCATTTCACAGGTCTATGGAAAAATCTTGGACAATCCAAAGGACTTGAGGTCACTATGGTTGCTAGGAAAACCTGGAGGATAATTTGATGGTAGTATCCAGAAGCCTAAATGCTTATCTGAATTTCAGGCCATCTGAGCTACTCAGAATAGCAAGAGGAGACAAGCGTCTCACCATAACAACCCCTTTGGCAATAAGACAGGCTGGAAATTCTCCTGTCTTTTTAGGATGCAAAGTCACTTACTACATAAGCAGTTATCTTTCTGATCCCAGTTGTAAATCAAGACTGAAAAAAGAAAACCTCCAAGGTAAAAAAAACAACAACAACAACTTTGTTGTGTGATTTTTTTTTTTTGAGAGAGGAAAATGAGATTGGGGGAGGATGCTAATTAATTCATTCTAAGTCTTAACATAGCTTTTGGGACCCAAATGGCTCCTATATGTTTGTTTAATACATATACTCAATTAATAATACACTCAACTTTTTTAGAATATTTTTCATCCAAATGGCATGGACTTTATATTCCTGACCCGTTTCTGAACTGCTACTGTTATTCATTCATTCAGCTGTGTCTGACTCTTCTTGAGCCCACGGGCAATGGCATGCCAGGCACTTTTATCCTCCACTCTGTCCTGAAGTCTGTCCAAGCCCATGTTTGTTGCTTTCATGACATTTTCTATCCATTTAGTTTTATGTATCCCATTCTGCTTTGGCCTTCAATCTTTTCCAATATCAGGGGCTTTTCGAATGTTTCCTGTCTTCTCATTGAGTGGCCAAAGTATTTAAGGTTCAGCTTCAGTCTTTACCCTTCCAATGACTATCCTGAGTTAATTTCTTTAGCTATTTACTTATTTAATTTCCTGCCTATCTAAGGGATCATTAAAAGTTTTCTTGACTACCACAATTCAAAAGCATCAATTCTATGATGCTCAGCTTTCCTTAGAGGGAAACTCCTACAGTATACTTTGCTAATCCCAAATCCACTTCACATGCCTTATTGAAGTGTGTGTGTATGTGTGAGAGAGAGAGAGAATAAGAGAGAGAGAGAGAGAGAGAGAGAGAGAGAGAGAGAGAGAGAGAGAGAGAGAGAGAGAGAGAGAGCTAGAAAGAGAGCTAGAGAGAGAGAGAGAGACTGAGCGACATTGAGTTGTCAAAAGCTATGGTAGCAAAGCAAATATTATGGAAGGACATAGGGACATAGATTTTGAGCTGGGACTTCAGATATCATCTCTTGCAATTAGATGAGGAGACTAACAACAAAAGATATGAAGTGACTTGGCCAAGGTAATAGAGATAAGAAGTAACACATCTAGGATTTGAACCCAAGTCCATTTTTTATAAATGTTATTTTTTTTCATTATGTTCACAGCTAAAATGCAAACTGGGTAGATTGACCAGATATTTTCTGTTAACCTCCCTACGTTCACAAAGAAACCAAGGTGTGATAGGAACTCGGCTTTCTGGATTCCCATGGCTTCTCAGGAGAGCAAAGGGGACAGCAGTGCAATGGATGTCCTCATGTAAGCATATCTTCAGAACCTGGAAAATTCTCCCTTAAGTAGACATGATGACTTGTTTGGATGTAAAAGGTGCTTGTCTTGAAGGATGTGTTTTGGAGCACCGTTAAATGTCACCTGCTGCCTTGGAAGCCTAACTGGAAATCAGCCTCTGAATCACAAATGAGTTCCATGCAGGCCCAATAATCATTACTAACCAAATGGCTTCATCTGCAATGAGGAGCAGAGGGGAGGCTGGAGGCTTGTAAATGGCTTCAGCAGCTTTGCCTGATCTCTCTCTCTCTCTCTCTCTCTCTCTCTCTCTCTCTCTCTCTCTCTCTCTCTCTCTCTCTCTCTCTCTCTCTCTCTCTCTCTCTCTCTCTCTCTCTCTCTCTCTCTCTCTCTCTCTCTCTCTCTCTCTCTCTCTCTCACACACACACACACACACACACACACACACACAGACACACACAATCAAACGGAGCTATTGACTTGTAACATACTGGGAAATCCCATTTTCCCACATGACCTCTGCCTATTGGCATACCCTTCATGTCTCTTGCTAACAATAAATAATTTTTTTTATTAATAGGAGGCTGGAATGAGAGACTAGTTATAAACTATTGCAGTCCAGAAGAATTTCTTACTCACTGACAAAGAGACGCTGATCCAAAGTAGGAAAGAATATATTGGGACATAGAACCCATCAAACTGAGCTTTTTTATTTTACAGATGAAGAAAGTAAATCTCAGAGGAGTTAATGGAACTTGATAATGGTTCACAACTAGTTAAAGCTAGATCATAGTGAATCAAAAAAAGATCTGAAGATTTTTCCCCTAATTTTGTTACTATCCATCCATCCATCCATCCATCCATCCATCCATCCATCCATCCATCCATCCATGCATCCATCCATCCATCCATCCGTCTGTCTGTCTGACTGTTTAACTATATCAACAAAGTGCACAGTGAAAAGTGCATTGAGCTTGAATTCACAAAGATTCATCTTCCTAAGTTCAAATTTGGCTTCAGTTACTTACTAGCTGTGTGGCCCAGACAAGTCATTCAACTCTGTTTGCCTCAGTGACCTGATCTGTAAAGGAGAGCTAGAGAAGGAAATGGCTAATCACACCAATATATTTGCCAAGAAAACTCCACCTTGGGCCACAGGGAGTTAGACCTGACTAAAACAATTGAACAAGAATAACTCCATTCATATATAGGTGAATGAAGAAAAAATGCACATAGTTTTTTAAATATAATCCTTTCTCTTTTTCCTCACAAATTAAAATATACACATTTGTGAATGATTGTTAAATTGGCAACTTACAAAAAAAAAATTGAAGACCTTTACTCTTCCTCAATGACTGGGAGTTCCTTGATGGCAGGAACTATTTTTGTCTTTTTGTATTCCCAGTGTCTAGCAACTGCCTGGCACATAGAAGGCACTTAATAGATATTTTCCAACCCCAAGGTGGCATGAGTTATCCTCTTCATCACCTCTCACAGCTCAATGGTACTCCATCACTATCAAATACCATGACTTGTTCAGCCATTCCCCAGCTGATAGACATCCTTGCAATTTCCAGTTCTTTGCCACCACAACAAAGAGTTGCTATGAATATTTTATCATTTGAAGTAACTTGAATATTTAATCTGGAAAGAAGACTTGGGTATGAAAGGTATAGGTTGAAGCTATCTTCTTTACGGATATGAAGGATCTTAAGGAAGAGAAATTAAGTCTTATTCTACTTGGCTCCACAGGGCAGAATTAAAAGCCATTGATGGAATCTCAGAGATAGGTAGAATTTGGCTCTGAGTAAGAAACATGTAGATTTCCCACAAAGTGGAATGGACTGCCTGGGAAGGTTGTGTCCCTTCTAAGGGATTACAAGCAGAGGTCAGATGATCACTCCTTCTGGCTGTTTCCTTGGGGATCCAGACTCTATAAGGTCAAAGACAGACCTAATGAGCAGACTTCCTGCATTACAGCCACATCTTCTACTAAATTTGGTTGTTGCCATAAATGATTTGACTTATTAGTAAGAGAAATTTTGATGTTTGAGCTGAGACCCCAGATCATAAGAGTCTTCAGTTTACATGTCTGAGGATTTATGTAAGTCTGAAATAAGGGCTCCTACTTTCTTAAGATAATTTGAAGTGCATTACTTAAATGTAATACCCTCAGGGTTGTCCAAGCAAATGTGACCATGACAATTAAAATATATGTATTTCTGTAAAATTTCTCCAGCATAGCTGATGTCATCCATTCTTGCTTAAAAATCATTCTTCCTTCAGAAACAACAAAGGGTTTTTCACTTTAATATACTTAGACTTCAGCTCAAATCACTTATTCAATTTTCTCCTAGAATTTGTAAATTATTTCTTAGATATTTCATTTTTTATTAATGTTCTTAAACTATATACATTATTATGTTATTATTATATTATAATGGACAGTCTATATTATCCAGACTATGGAAATAAGCTTATTAAATGTTTACATTTGGGAGGCAAATATTAGAGCATCAGAGAAAAAACATATATGCACATATAAAATATCTTATCATTCATTGCTTTAAAAGTTGTCCTAACTCAAACTTTAAAATGTGAAAATGAAAAAAAATCATTTATTTGTTTTTCATAACAAAATGTATGAATGGATTCCTTTAGTCCATATCCAAGGATGTCTCCAGGACATCTCCTTAGTCCTGCCATCTAGTCCTGAATGCTAATAATCTATCATTGGAAATGATTTATCTTTGCAGTCCCATCCCCCTAGGAAATTGTTATCAGGGAGGCGACAGCAGTAACTTGAAGAACTTCTTACAAGCCACATCAGACTTCTGAATCCAATCAGACTTGATTCATTTCCCCGATCTTCAGTATTTAATAGTCCTATTTGGAAGCTCAAAGCCACAATCAGATCCTCTATCACTTACTTGACTTCAGCATTTTTCAAGCTATTCAAAAGCACAGAAGAGAAAACTCCAGAGTCCCCACACAAACAATAACCATCCTTAGAAGGGGTTACAAATTCCCATTCTCTCTATTTGGTCAGGGAAAGCTCAGCCATTCTGTCTCTTGATCCAATATGGTTATAATAGAATCTGAGACAAAAGATGACTTTATTTGATTACAAAGAGTTGCACTTTGTAGTTTAAGTTGGCAAATATAATATGGGGATTTTTAAAAATTTGTGAACTCTATTCAGGCAATAAAATACCTGACATCTACCTGGACCAAACCAGACCATATGGGGATATTAGGCATCTGTCTTCATATTCAGGAGGAAAAAAAGGGAGATAAACATCTTATTTGGGGATAGAAGGCAAAATGGTTTAGTGACTGCTTTAGGGACAGTGGCTTAGTCAGGGGAAACAATGCAATTCTCATTTAAACAAAATCTTTATTTGTGTCTTTTGTTTTTATATGACTATCATTTCTAAATGTTTCCTGACCTGACCTCCTCTCCTATCCAGTGATCCCTCTCTTTGTCACTAAGAATAAGACAAAAAGAAAAAGAGAGAACAAAAACAATTTGGCAAAATAAGCCAAAATATCAACTACGTCTAGCAACATGTATAAGGTGGATATCCCATTTTCCCTAGGGATGTGAGTCAACATTTTCCCATCATCATATCCAGGATGGTGTTCTGACTTTGATGGATGGGGTTAGCTCTATGTAGATGCTCATTGAAATAGTACCTTGTGGTTCATCCTGTCTAGGGACAGGACTGGGTGTATTCTTGGGTGTATTTTCTTTTTTAGTAGTCAGGTAATTTAAAAACATGATTGTAGTTATGGCAACACCATCATCATTAATGTCACCATCATTGCCATCATATTTGAAATTTCAATAACATTTTAAGGCATATTAAGCACTTCACTTTTAACAATGTGTGACAAGCACCTGAATCTTATCTCCATCTTACAAACAAACAGCTTTACAGAGATAAAGTAACATGGATGATAATGTTTGCCATGTGTCAGGGCTGAGATTGGATCACATATCTTTTACCTAATTCCATTATGTTACATTTCTTCTTTAACAGAGGGTGCTAAATATTGAAGATCAAGCACCTAAGAGTCCCTTCCCTTACAGCTAATTACCTTGGAAGTTCTGTAAGGGATGGGCTCTTTTTACTTCTCATACCTTTGTCACTGCATGGTGAATCCTCATTCATTTAGATCAAATGATGGGAGACAAATATAACTTAGTGAACTACTTGCATTAACTCAATAAATTAAAACTGGGAGAGAAAAGTAAGAAACTGAAATGACCAGGTCCATAGACATTTGTGCTCTTTAATTTTCGGTGGGCTCTCACTGCTGTGGGGTAATTCATTTATTGATTTTTAAAATTAATTCTTTCACCCAGGAATTTTCTTGCCAAATTACTTCATGTCTTCTTGAGGTCCCAGATATCCTCTTCTCATTGCTCTCTTCATATAAATTCATCTATTTTACTGACATCAGATTTTCCTATATGAACTCCATTAATTTTACTCTTTTAAGCCTTTTCATGAACTTACACTCAGTGTATCTTCACTCCTTTCAGTTTCAGGGCCTAAAACCTTCTTCCTTATTATGACTAATCCTTCTTTACTGTCTGAGTCTACTTGTGTTTTTAAGCTCATCTTCATCTTCCATTTCCTAATGTCAGTAATCAATAACCTCTTTCTCTTATGCCTTCTATTTCCTTTTACCCTTCCTTGTAAAAGGTTCTCCTGTCAGTCTATTCCTCCCCTTCATTCCAAAAACCATTTCCATTGAAACTACTGAATCTCAAGGTATCATTGTCTCTTATATCATCTTAATTGCTAAATATGCAAGGGAAAAAACCAAACAACCAAAAACAAACAACTTCTCCACTCAGGGCTTCCATGTGTCCTCTAACCACTCATTCCTCAAACTCTTATAATTTGGCTTTTACTCCCCTTATTACATTCCTCTCACAAAATTCAAAGGCTGTTTTCCCAGCTTTATCTTCATTTTTTTTTTTATCCCTAGGATCTAACTGATTCATTCATTCCCTTCCTGTCCCCGTTCCCTTAGATATGCTATCTCCTGCACTTTTATGACATCTTATCATGTGTTGTCCTGCTACCTTTTTGTCCACTCATCCTCTACCTCTTCTAACTTCTTATCTTCCACCCCTGGAATGGTACAATATAATGAATAATGATTTAGAATCAGAAAACCTAAGATTCCAGCTTCAACTTTGCTACTTAGCTCTGTGACTTTGGGCAAAAGACTTCAGCTCTCTGGGCTTCAGCTCCTAATGTGAAAAATGAGAGGACTGGAATCAATAACCTCTAGTATTCTCCAACCCAGAATCTGCTCCCATGATTTGCTCCTTAATTATGGGAATCCCTTAAGGCTTCTTTTGGGGGGGGTGAAGAGGGCAATGGGGGACTTCTTTTTTCTCCATTCAGTCTTTGACAATTTCATCAATTTCCAGTTTCAAAGACCAAATCTTCTTAGAAAACTCCAAAATTTATATCTGTTGATTTCATAATTCTAATTTTCTAGTACATGCAATGTCTGCGCATCCTACTGGCAATTCAAATTCAACATATTGCCGAATGAATTCAGCATCAGGAGTCCAACTTTCACCATCCCTTCCTTAACTTCTAGACTTAGAATACTGACATCACTACATTCCCAGGCTCTTAGGATCAAAACATCTGGAGTGTATTTTGAATCTACCTTATCCCTCATCCTTTACATAAGACCGCAGATATGGAAATGGAAGAGATAATTTAGTTTAACACCCTTTTTGTACAAATGAGAAAATTGAAACTAGAGTAGCTAAGTGGCTCCAATCATTAGCCAAACCCTATGAATTTTATCTCCACAGAATATGTACAATTCTTTCTCTCTTTTCTATTCTTCACAGCAGTTACCCTAGCTCAGACCCTCATATCCCCTTATGTGCACTACTGAAATTGACTTATGACTAGACTTTCTGCTTCTCATCTCTCTCTACTCCCAAACTTCCTTTACATGGTGGCTGAGCAATTTTCATAGCACAGAACTCTAATTGCTATACTTCCTACTCAGGAATCTTCAGGGGTGCCCTATCGCTTAGTGAACAAAGTGAAATCCTTATCTTGGGCTTGAAGGCAATCTACAAATGATATTTAACTATCATTCCAGATCTCTACAATACTGTGTGTTTTAGACAATGTGGGCTACTTGTTCATGCTTAATTCTCATCCTGCTCACATTTATTTTTATTTTTTTTTTAACCCTTACCTTCCGTCTTGGAGTCAATACTGTATATTGGTTCCAAGGCAGAAGAGTGGTAAGGGCTAGGCAATGGGGGTCAAGTGACTTGCCCAGGGTCACACAGCTGGGAAGTGTCTGAGGCCAGATTTGAACCTAGGACCTCCGGTCTTTAGGGCTAGCTCTCAATCCACTGAGCTACCCAACTGCCCCCCTGCTCACATTTATTTTGATGCCTTTGACCATTTTCCATTCCTGGAATGATTTTCTTCTCACCCTCAAATCTAACACATATGTTAGATTTGATATATATGGGCTACATGCACATACTTATAGGTGGATATATGTATTACACATGCATACATGTGATATGTTCATATATTTAGGTATATAATTGATATATGTGTGTATATGTATATCTTTTCAGAGCAGCTTTTTCTCATGAATCCGTGAATCATGAATGAACATGCACATATGCACATGTGTATATACCTACCTACATATATTCCTTTATATAATATTCCTCTCTATAAGCAAGGAAATTAGCAAAATGACTTCTCCCTTTAAAAAATTCTGATAGTGTTTGGTTAGGACACTTTTTTTTTGCAATAGGTCTTATATAAAATTAACCTTAAACTGATTTTAACCTTCTATAAACTCGTGAGCTTAAGCACTGGATTACCTATTGTTTTGTACACTGCCTGCAGCATAGTAAGTGCCTAATAGGTGCTTGTTGGATGATTATGTCTTTATCTAATCTTTGAACTTCCTTATTTCTATGGAGGGTACCACCATCCTCCTTGTTACTCAGGCTCAAAACGCGTGTTATCCTTGTCTCTTCACTTTCACTCATCCAATATATCCAATCTGTTGCCAAGCCTCTTTGTTTCTCCCTCCACAAATTCCATCCTATTTCACCCCTTTTTCTCCGCTTACCATCCTGTTGAAGAATATCATCATCTCATTTCTGAACTTTTAAGAAGTTATGTATGAAGCGATGATTTCCCTTTCATACCATTTCCCCATATTATTTCCCCTTCCATTAATATCTATCTATCTATCTATTTATCTATCTATCTATCTATCTATCTATCTATCTATCTATCTATCTATCCAATCATCTATCTATCTGTCTATCCATCTATCTATCCATCCATCCATCTATCTATCTATCTATCTATCTATCTATCTATCTATCTATCTATCTATCTGTCTATCCATCTATCTATCCATCCATCCATCTATCTATCTATCTATCTATCTATCTATCTATCTATCTATCTATCTATCTATCTATCTATCTGTCTATCCATCTATCTATCCATCCATCCATCCATCCATCTATCTATCTATCTATCTATCTATCTATCTATCTATCTATCTATCTATCTATCTATCTATCCAATCACCTATCTATCTATCTATCTATCTATCTATCTATCTATCTATCTATCTATCTACCTAAACTATTAGGAGAGCTTGTGAGTTGTCTCCTTTACTTAAGACCATCACCTCACTGAGATGCAAAAGAGATCTTTCTCAGGCACATAGGACAAGCTACTTCCTACACAATAGCCTCTAGTGGTTCTCTATTAAGGTTCTCTATTAACCTCAGAGTTGAACATAAAATCCTCTTTAAGACTTTAAAAGCCCTTTACAACCCAGTCCCCTCCTACTTTCCAGGCATCTTACACTTATACTCAAAGAGATCCAGTAAGAATAGATTTCTTGTGGTTGGCTTGCACATGCCCTTCCATCTCTCTCACTTCCACTACTTCTCATTGGCTGTCTTCCATATGAAGAAAGCTCTCTCTCCTCACCTCCATGTCATAGATTTCCTGGCTTCTTTCAACATTCAGCATGAATCCCACCTTCTATTAGATGCCTCCCTCAGTTAGTCTCCCTTGTCCATTCCCCTCATGGCCATGGCCTTTCTTCAGAGATTACTCCCATTTCCCCGCCCCCCCCCCCCCATGGATATCTTTTATAAGATACATCTGTAGGTAGGTTCCATTAGAATGTGAGCTCGCTGAGGGCAGGGAACATTTTTTGCCTCTTTTTTAACACCTCCTACTGAACTTGACACACAGGAAGCATTTAATAAAACCTGCTGATTGACTGATCTTGAATTTTAATGTGTGAAATATTACCTTGCATATATTAGGCATTCACTGAATGGATGCTGAACTGAATTAAATGAAACTACTCATAGTAGATTTAACAAGCTATCATCAATCCTTATGTTTACCTTTCAACCAGACACATACTATTTTATATAGTGTGGAGGGTGGAACATTCTTTTTTTTTCAAATCCTTACCTTCCATCTTGGAATAAATACTGCGTATTGGTTCCAAAGCAGAAGAGTGGTAAGGGCTAGGCAATGAGGGTCAAGTGACTTGCCCAGGGTCACCCAACTGGGAAATGTCTGATGTCAGATTTGAACCCAGGACCTCCTGTGTCTAGGCCTGGCTCTCAATCCACTGAGCTACCCAGCTGCCCCTAGCATTCTTGAATAATTATAAATCCTGAAATATAAAATGGGCTATTTTGAAAGGGGGTGTATGTTTCTCCATCACCAGATACATTCTAGGAGAAGTTTAGATGGCCGACTGGCAGGGATTCTTGGAAAGGGCTTCCATCACTACATGAGAGATGCGGTTACCTGTGAGTCCTCTGATAATTTATTTTATCTCTCTAGGCTTCAATTTGTTCATCTGGAAAATGAGAGCACTGAATTAAATGACTTTTGAGGTCTCTTCCAAATCTGAACCTATAGGTTTATTTCAATTCTAAACCCATATGATCATGAAAGACCATGGACTTGAAAGTCAGCTTAATGACTTAGAATGAATGGTGTCAAATAAGCATGCTGATAAATTATAGGATAATGCATGTGCCAAAATTGCTCGAGGATGCTTGAAAATTATATATTCTCATTAGGAGTTTAGACATTTTCTCTAATCTCTCCTTTATCCTAACTTGCTTAACAAAGTCTAAAAGACAGTGGCAAGGTAAGTAGTAGATAAGCTCTTTCCTAGTTCTGAACCAATGGGGGAATCCATGTTCATGAGATTTGGCTGCAATTGGAAATTAATTAAGATTGAAAAATGGGGTTCTTAATGTCCCTGATCAATAGTGTCAATTCTTCTGAAATATTTGTGTTAAGTACAGGGAGAATAACGTTAGATGAAATTAATTAACACTGAACTGAATTTGTTAAAATGTCAAGTGAAAATCCTAATATTTCTACCCTGTCAGGGACATAATAAGGATGGTACATGGGACAGTGAGGTGACAGTGGATAGGGTGCTGGGAATAGTCAGGAAGATACATTTTCAGTTCTACATAGGCCACAGAGTAAGTCATTTAATCTGATTTGCCTCAGTTTATTCATCTGTAAAATGAACTGGAGAAAGGAAAAGGAAACCACTCCAGTATCTTTGCCAAGAAAACCACAGATGAGGTCACATGACTGAAACACCTGAACAACAAATAATAAGACTACAACAACTATTTATATAGTACTTAAAGGTTTGAAGAGCATTTTCCATAAACAATCTCGATTTAATTCTTAGAATAATCTTATGATACATGTGCTGTAGACATTATTGTTTCTCTTTTTCCTGAAAGTGGAATTTGAGGCTCAGAGAGGAGGTCCAAAGTCATATAATTAGTGAAGTTCTGAGCCAAGTTTCTAAGGTTGGTCCTCCTTCCTCCAATGTATAGAATATCAAGCAAGTCTTTGCAAACCAAGGTATCCAGTGAGGATATTTCTAAGCCATCCTTTCATAGACTCTAAGCACCACAGTTCTAGAGTTGGAATGCACTTAAGGGTTTATCTAATCCAACCCCTTAAATTTACAGATGAGAAAATAACAATGGGAGGAAATTAAATAAATGACTTGTCTCCACCCACAAGAGGAATGGATCAGAAATAGGATTCAAACTCAGATCCTCTGACTCCAGAACCAGTGCTCTTTCTACTGTATCATGACGATAGGAGTCTCTGTACTTGCTTATTTGTCTTTGCTGGCCACAGATGAATGCATTAAGATTTCTTGATTGTTAGAGAGTGTTGGGAAAGATGACTGCCTGTGGCTATTATAAACAAACTCTGTAATGAAAGATTATTAATATATTAGCAAAGGACTCCTAAGACTTCGGGCTTTCTATGCCCTCAATTTACTCAATCCTGACAATTATATAGGAAAATACATGTTTTGGAGCTGATCATACTCTGAACCCAAATCCCATGGAGCTCTGTAGCATGGTAGAAGGTGAAGCCTCACCTGCTCACTCGCTAATTGTTTATTGATTCACTCTCAAAGAAAGAAAGACCCATTTGACATGACTGGTTGCCAATATCATTGTGTATACCTAAGTTTGTAGTCTTAGTAGTAAACCTGGAATTGATGTTGTTGGTGCTTGGACACATCTACTTAGGAACTCTTGGTAATGCTCTATGACATTGAGTCCTTCTTGAGAAACTCCCTCAGCTTAGATTCTGGAGCCAACTAAGCTCTGATAGCTCAAAGCAAGACTTCTAAGGCTCAGGTCTTTGGTGCAGCATTCGGTGATGACTCTTCTCATCAACTGTGAGTTGTGAGTTGCATCTCATGTCAGTGCCACTGGCACACTGGCACGCTTGGCCCCAGTGCCATGAATACATGCATTTATTTGGACCAGAGCACAAACCTCCATGTAAAGATGGGAACAAGTGATGACCTTCCACTGGGCTTTTGAATTTGCTTTAGACATCCAACGATGCCATTATCATCCACATCTAGGGATAATGTCTTACAGAGGATCAGCTCTCTAAAGATGAGCAGTGTGGAGACAGCCAGGAAACCACTTTTAAACTGCCAAGGATCATGAAGAGTTAAATATACCTTTACTAAGAAAAATTCCAGAGTTCCTTCTTTCTTTGTGAAATGTTCATCAAGGGTTAAATGCTAGTAATGCCAAGTATCCGCACAGAAAAGTATGTATAGAAATACACATATATGTCTATATCTATGTTTTCATTTCCTTTGCCTGGAAACCAGACATGTAATAACTTATATGGATCCGTCTATACGTCTTTGTGTCTATCATCCCTCTATCTAATAGAGTATGTATGTGTTCACATGTAAGCGCGTGTGAGCGTGTCTGTGTGTTTGACTAGACTTTTGATTGTATCCACATCAGAACCTCCTGGACAGGGCGCTCCATCCAATTGGGTAGAGGGGTAATTATCCGGTCCCCTAAAGTTTTAGAGAGTCACCTCAGACACTGAGGGGTTAATTGAATGGTCTGGGGTCACCAAGTGGGTAAGAACCCAGCTAGGATTTGAACCCAAGACTGAACTTTGAAGCAGCCCTCCTATTCAGTTACACAATGTTAGCTCACAGTGGATGTCCCTACATCCATACGTAGGTGGAAATATGGAATGCTCTCAATATCCATTTAGGGAGAGATGCAGAAAGGAAGAGTGTAATCATTCTCTCACTAAATCTGCCTTAAAAACATCTAATCTAGAGAGAGGGAGCCCATTGCTGACTTGAGCTGAAAATATTTCCTAGATCCATGATACTCTATTTCATGAGCTTATCCCATCTCATAACAATCCCATGTGGATTAACTTTTATTCTGTGCCCACTGAGTCAAAGTTTGGCTGGAGATAGAAGGCTAATTCTAAAGACCTATAATTCTCCTAATGTAATTAAAAAACAAAACACCTTTACTTTCTGTCTTAGAATCAATAATAAATATTGGTTCCAAGGCAAAAGGGCAGGAAGAGCTAGGTGAGTAAGGTTAAGTGACTTGTCCAGGGTCACCCAGCTAGGAAGTAACTGAGTACAGATTTGAACCTAGGACCTACCCTCTCCCATAGACCTGATATTCTATCCATTGAGCCACCAAGGTGCTCCAATATTTTTTTTCAAACCATTACTTTTCTGTCTTTTTAACAACTCTAAGACTGAAGGGAAAGCAAGGACTGGGTAAATGGAGTTAAGTGACTTGTCTAGGGTCATACAGCTTAGAAATTTCTGAGGCCAGGTTTGAACAGAGGACCTTCTTTCTAATCACAAAACCTGATTCTCTATTACCTAGCTGTCCCTCTCCTAATATAATTTTATCTTGAATGCAATAGCAAAGGCAAACTCCCTCACCCTGATAGAAGCTACTGGGTTTTCCATAGTACCTGATTTTATCATGGTCCCCAAAGTCTGCCATACGTGAGGTTAGCCAAAGTCCTGCCCTGACATCCATCGCCCATTATAACTCACCTCTCCTTCCCTTGGCCACGGCCTTCCATTTTGTGTGTATTTGCTTTGATTCTGACGCTTCTTCTGCCCTCCGTCTGCAAATTTACACAGCAAAGGCTCAGTAGGGGCTGTGAAGACAAGAAACCAGAGTCTGCATTAGCAACATTCCCCCTTGAAATAATGGGCAGGAGACTACAGGGATGCCAGTAAGGCGGATCTTTTGAAGTCCAATCTTGCCCCTGCACATCTAGTTGGTCTCTTTAGTTTGGGTTCTATTGGCATATATTTAAACCATCCACGTTTACAAAAAAATAAAGCTCAGCAAACTAGAAAAGAACATAATTAATATTATTAAATTGGAACATCGGATGGCTGTAGAAGTGGGAGAAGGAGAATGGCATTCCTCCCAGACAGCCTAGGCACATGTTCATGACCAGTGTTTGTGGGGCAACTAGGTGGTACCACAGCGCAGAGGGTGTCAAGCCAGGAATCAGCAACACTCATCTTCCTGAGTTCAAGTCCAGCCTCAGACACTTGAGCTGTGCGACCCTAAGGTAAATCACTTAACCCTGCTGGCCTCAGTTTCTTTATCCATAAAACATGAGCTGGAGAAGGAAATGGCAAACGACTCCAGTATCTTTGCCAAGAAAACCCAAAATGGGGTCATGAAGAGTCAGACATGACTGAAATGCCTGAAAAAACCATTTGTAGGGATAAATATTTCTTTCTCAGAGAAGCTCTGTTTTTATTGTAGAAACACTGCCAGATTCAGTTTTTGAAATAGATGCTTGCAGCGCTTCCAGCCGAAGAAAAGGGACCCTTTTGCCAAACGCAGCCAAATTAGTTGTTTTCCTGATAAATTGTCTGCCATTTCCAAAAGGCAAATGGCTGATGGCATCATTGCCGCTCCCTGCTCCAGACTCCCACTGAGCTCCATCCCCTGCAGTGACAATAGTCGTCAAGGTCTCAGTGTGGACATTTACGAGAGACCATACAATTGGGGTGTGAAACCACTGAACATGAGAGGGGGGAGCCATGGGGTGTGGCATTCATTCCCAGCCACTATGAAGAAAAAAAGTAATGACAGCCATGCTGGTTGTTTTCCATTTTCTCCCCCAAGCTACAAGGAGAACTGGGTAATCAGGGCTCTGACCCAGTCCCTGACATTTCATGGGGCGCTGAAAGTGTTTTCAGTTCTTTAGCCTCATAGAAATAGCCAGCAGAGTATGGTAGAAATAAAAAATGATCTCAGGGTGAGAGACATCTGGAGACCCTGTTGATGAGAGAGTTGGGGGGCCAGGAAATAGTACTGGGTATTTCAGAGGTTATTTTGTCCCTTAGATATACTGATGCCTCTTTCCTTGGAATAGAAGCTCCTCAAGGGCTGTGACTATTTAGTTATTGTCCCTGTAATGTCCGTGCCTGGCACATGGTTGTGTATAACAAATTCTTATTCATTAATCAATTAGTTAGATTCAACTCCACCTTCCAATTTTACTATTAGTGTCCCCTCAGAAAAAGGTATTTGACCCACTTGGGACTCAGTTTCCTCAACTATAAAATGATGAGTTTAGACTAAATGGACTCTGTGGACTCTGAGCTCACAAATTATGATTTTAGGAAGATGATTTAGCACCTCTAGATCAGGATGAGACCAGATGTGGAGCTCCTTCCTTCAAATGGCTGGAATAAGCCTACTTCCTTTCTCTAGTGTTGCCCTTCCAAGAGGAGATGTCACAGGGTCCCAGTTATGTTAAGGGTTCATTTTAATGTGTCCTAAGCACATTTTTAAGGCCCTACATGGACCTAGGTGCCCCTGGTCCTCAATGCAAATTTGGTTACCAACTGAAAGTCATCAAAATGAATGAGTCTTTGAGTTGTTTCTGCAATGCTGAACTGGTTAAGGTAAGTCATTCTATTTCAAGTCACTGATATTGCAAAAACTCTCACCTCTAGGAGTTGGCCACTGCCATTTGGATGTCTTTATAGTTATTGTTCCCACTAGGATCTCCATCATTAAGCAACACTTAGTGGATAACCAAGTTGCCACAGAAAGAATGAATGTACAAATTACAATGGATGGGAGGTGAACTTTTCTCAGGATGTGTAGCATCAAAAAAAAAAAAATGAATAGCAAACTGATGAGAACAAATCACAATCCCAGACTTTCTGTTTGACTGCGGGTGGTCTGGGCTCAGACCAGAAATCCCAAAAATGTAATTGGTTCCCTCCCTATATAAGAGTAAACCATGGAGAAATGGCCATTTAAATACTGAGAAAGATACCCTGGTGTCATGCAAAGAACGCTGTACCAGTAAGATTTGCTGTACTCATTTTATAGAGATGCTGGGAGCGATGAATGAAGGTGTTTCAAGAGTTTTGCGTTTATAAAGCACCGTTGTTTTGTGTTTCTATTAGAAGATCTCAGGACTGAATATAAGCTCACTGAGGTTAGTGATTGTTATAATTTTGTTTTTGAATCCTTAATATGAAGTATGGTAACTCCTACATTCTGGGTGTTTGATTAATTCATACTATTTGACTAACTGATTACATGCCTTGCCAAGAGTCAAAGAGTCAATGAACATTTATTAAGTGCCTACTATGTGCTGTTAGGATAAATTAGTATCAGAGATGGGATCTGAACCTGGATCTTAAGCCATCATATTCAGTACTTATGCGTGACTATTGATTACACTTAGATTTGGAGTTTCCCCACATGAGTCAGTATCTTTTGGGCAAGTACAAAATCATATTTGAAAGCAGGATTACTATGTCTCTGGAGCCCCCTCAATAAATGGAAATTTGGTACATGAAGGAACAGTTTCTTGGGGGAACGATTTGGGACTTCCCTATAATTGGAGGCCACAGGGTAAATGTGCTTCTGGCTGCAGCATGCGACTGGAGAGGAGAATTAAATGTTGTAAGCTTAAAGTGAGTCAGTTCTGTGGATAAGTGGCAAATGCTGAGAAGGCACAATTTTGGAGAAGAGCACAATGTCAAGAGATTCCCATATTGGGCGTCCATGCTATCTTTTTAGAGCTAATGTGATATTTTACTTGTTGCTTGACCCTGGCAAATTCATTTCACCTCTATAGCTCAGTTTCCTCACCTGTGAAGTAGGGATAATAGAATTATGGATGGAGAGGAAAAAGGCAACTCAGAGACCATTAAGTGGCACCCTTGAGTCTAACCACTGAGGCAGATGAGGCCTCATGAGAAAACATAGTTTCTTCAGGGTCATGTCATTCTTGATAAAACGATTCTCCCAAGCCCACGCTGAGTTGATTTTTAAAGAGCTTTGGGAATAGACCATTCCTGACAGCTTTCAAAGAGTCTAGATAAATTATGGGATGGGAACTAGTAGATTAAGTTTAACAGGAGCAAAACACTGACCACATAGACCAACATGTTCATAGCAACGTTTTTGTAGTTGCCAAAAACAAGAAACCAAGTGGGTGCTTTTTGGCTGGGTAGTGGCTAAACAAATTGTGGTAAATGAATGTAATGGGATAATATTATGATGCAAGAAATAGTGAATAGTTGCAATTTAGAGAAACATGGGAAGATTTGTATGCACTGGTGATGGAGTAAGCAGATCTAGTAGAACAATGCACAAAAACTAAAATAACCCAATCCTACCCCCCCACTCACCCCGAATAAAATTTGACTGTCTAAGTTTAGACTGGGAGGAGGAATGATCCAATGATCTCCCTTAACTATGACAGTGGAATGTTTCATATGTTAATAGAAGTGGCTAATATTTCAGTTTTGCTGAGCTCTTTTTTTGGTACAAGCCCAGGGGCTTGGGGAAGAGGGGGATATTTGAAAACACAATATAAAACCAAATGTTATCAATAAAACAAAGATAAAAGCATATTTCAAATAGTCTTTGACTGATGAAGACAATGGAGCAATAATGCAACCTAGATCTCCTGCTACCAGTGGCCCAAGCTAACAGAGGCATCTGGGATTGTTCAGGAAACAAATCTTCCTTTAACATGGAAAAGTTCCATAAGGTGTCTAAATCAAACCATGGTCCACAACATAATCCAATAACATTCTAGTTAACAAACTCTTAAACCCAGAAGATCTCCTTGGAATCTGGGCTTTAAGATGTTAGTTGGCTGGGGGAAGGCATTTACTGCATTCTACTGACAAGATTTTTTTTAATATTTAAAAACATCTCTCATGCAGCCTAAGAAATGATGAGCAGACTAATTAAAAAAAATTGGAAGGAACCATATAGGATAATGAACAGCGAAAAGAGTAGAACCAAGAGATTATATACAGCTACAGATGTAATACTTGAAGAAGAACTTATGAATGTCATCTCCAAAGAATGAACTGAAAAATGCACCTATGAAAGACATAATGTATCCATATACATAGTGATTTGCCAGATGATGCCTCATATGATATAGGAAAGGTAGGGAGAGCCTGAGATACTTGGAAATAGATCCAATTAATAAAAAATAAAACTAAAACACCTCCCAGAATTCAAGTTTCAACCATCTTTTTTTTTTTAACCTTTATCATCTGTCTTAGAATACATACTAAGAATTGGTCCCAAAATCCAAGAGTGGTAATGGATAGGCTTTCTAGGTTAAGTGACTTGTCCAGGGCCCCACAGCTAAGAAATATATGAACCCAGGATGTTCTGTCTCTAGGTCTGATGTGCTAACCACTGAGAGGTCTAACTGCTCCTATGCTGCAATCATTTTAAAGTAGACAGTGGGGGAAGAGGGAAGGAATGAGCATTTTTGAAATGGCTACTATGTTCCAGGTACCATAGTAAGCACTTTATACATATTATTTAGTTCATACTTCTGAAAACTCTATGAGATAGTTATTGCTATTATCTATTTTACAGCTAAGAAAACTGTGACAGACAGGTAAAGTGTCCTGATCAGAGTCAAACAGCTACTAAGTGTCTGAGTTCACATTTGAACTCAGGTCTTCCTGAATCTAGACTCCAGTGATCTAGCTACTGTATCACCATGTTCCCTTCACATCCAGGCATACTGCCAGAGGAAGGTGAAAATGGCCCTTGCATTTCTAGCCTTTATTTTTTTTTAAACTCTTACCTTCTACCTTAGAATTAATACTGTGTTTTCATTCCAAGGCAGAAGAGAAATAAGGGCTAGGCAATGGGGTTCAAGTGTCTGAGACTAGATTTGAACCCAGGACCTCTCCTCTCTAGGCCTGGCTCTCAATCTACTGAGCCACCCAGCTGCCCCTATTCCTTGCCATTTTTTGGAGACAAAACTCCTGCCTCTATTTCTTTATTTTGGAAGTGGTTATGATGTCACAGGGGTGGCAGCCTCAGAGAGCTCTCCAAAATCGAGCAGCATTTTAAAGAAGTCAGAAAGCTACCATCAACACCAACTCGATTTTCCAAAGCACCATTAAGACAAGAAAGGTCAGGCATAATGAGGAAAATAATTTTCATACCTTGGTCTCTGCCTGCTAACTTGATTCATTCATCAATCTATCAACAGGCAGTTACCGAGATACTTTGTAGAACTAGACAAATGTCAAAGTACATATGCAAAATAATAAAAAAACACTCAAGGTAATTTGGTTTAGGGGTGCCACACGAGCATCTCCAGAGATTCTCAGCTAGTGGTAAAAATTCTGATGAGAGCACGGGGGAAAAAGAGCTGCACGAGGCTCCAAGTGCCTAACCCCCTTCCACTAAGAAGCAAGGGCATTGGGGAGACTGCTCCCCAAGACATCACACGCTTCGTTATGCATTACAATTGGCAGCCTCTTTTCCTTCTGGACTCTGTTGTTTGGGTTTGTTTAAATCAAGTCCTTGAATAGCTGTAATCAATTTTCAGGCTTGTTGGTGGAAAGCGATTAAGACGGAGGTCAGGCAGGAACATTGCTTGTTGTGGCTGCCGGCAGAGGTCCCATCAGGGCCTGGCTGGCACCTCGACTGATGGGGTATGACACCACCAGCGTGATGATGAAAAGTACTCCATAATGAAAAGGTTTTGTTCTACACAGAAAATATTATATCCCCTACTATTTCTTTAATGCGGCTTTATGGTGTCAATTTATTCTGTTTAGTTTCTTTTAACAGTAGTTAAAATAGGAAATGAAAGAAAAAGAGTCCTTCATGGGAATGAGACTCTTATAATCCACGGATTACAATGTGCTTGGAGACATTATGGTCTATCATGCAAATGGGGACTGTTTAAAATATAATTATAACAATGCACAGCAATAAAACTGTGCAGTAATTATGAAGGAGTAATTACTGGGTGTTTGCACAGTGGCTTATTTCTAGCCCTCCAAACTTGGACTATTTTAACAAAGAAGATTTTAAAGGATCCAGGTGATATGATGGAGTAATAGGCGACTAGTGATTGTTGGTTTAAATGAACAAGATTATCCATGGTGAAATGAGCATGGAAAGTTGTGATCTGAGAGTTGCCATTAACAGATGCTTCCCCAGGAGATTTGGGAACCCCTGAGTTCTCTCATCTTAAATTTTATAATAACTTTGAGCTAAGAAGCACCTATACCAAGAGTCCTTCCTTTTCTGTGTGAAGCTTACCAATACAGGGAGATTCAGAAGATTGTAGACCTAGAGCTGGAAGGATCTTCAAGATCTTGTCCAACGTTTTCTTTTGATAGTTGAGGAAACTGAGTCCCATTGAAGGTAATTGACTTGCCTAAGATCATACAGTGCTAAGGAGTGGAGCCAGTGATGAACTCTAGTCCTTTAACTCATATTTCTTTATCCTTTCTACAGTGACATGCTGTTCCCCATCAATTTTTAATTTTCCTTTTGAATGAATTCCTCTTCTATTTGGGCCAGTTTGTGATCAATCACTTTTATCCAAATCAAAATTTACTAATAACTAACCATGGAGAAGACAAGAAATAGAATAGAGCAGAGAATGTCGAGTTGCCATTTTCTAGCTGTGTGACTCAGGACAAGTTACTCAACCTCTCTTTGCTCTAGAGAATTCTCTAAGACTATGTTTCAGATAAAGGGTCAATTTGGATTAGTAGGAGTTTGCCACCAAGAATTCTTTGTTTTGTTTTTATTATTGTTTAGTCTTTTCAGTTGAATCTGACTCTGTGACTATATTTGGGATTTTCTTAGCAAAGATAATAGAGTGATTTGTCATTTTATTTCCCTCATTTTAGAGATGAGGAAACTGAGATCAACAAGGTTAAGAGATGTACATAGAGTTACATAGCTGCTAAGTGAATGAGGCCAAATATGAACTCAGATTTTCAGGCCTGGTACTCTATACATTGTATAATCTAGCTGTTCTGTGTGCCCAATGAAATCCTGGGGAAAATTTTTTTAAATATACAACATAGAAGAGATGAAGCAGGGATGGTGAGGGAATTCTATCAATGAAAATTGTCATCTTCTCTGCAATATATAGTCTTATAAATCGGACTGAGAGCACTAAGATTGGACAAAACAGTGGTTAGACACTTTGTGCGTACTGGGAATATACATATAAGCAAAAAAAAAGAAAAAGAAAAAGATAAAAGAAAGAAAACTTTTATCTTCAAGGCACTTTACATTCTAATAGGGGTAAGACCAAAAGGGAGCTGAAGGGCAAGAGTAGGGAGAAGATATAACATTCCAGAAAGCAGAGAGTAAACTTGGGGGGAAAATAAGCATGGGTGACTTGGACACTTCCTCAGATGGAGGTTCTTAGCAGAAACCCATTGGAGAAATGGTCATCCAGGTTGGAAAATGTACATATTTGCTCAGGGTAACATACCTACTATTTTTCACTTAAGGAAAAAGTATGATGGACAACGTTTGGGTGAAGGTCAAAGGATAGCGAAACAGAAATGATTTTGTCATCAGAATATACTATAGATCATCTGCATGGAAAAAGAAAACCAATGATTTTTCTAGGAAACAAATCATAAACCCAACATTAAGGCATGGTATAATAATTATAATCTGTTGGGGAGCTTTAATTATCAAGGAGACCTCTCTCTCTCTCTCTCTCTCTCTCTCTCTCTCTCTCTCTCTCTCTCTCTCTCTCTCTCTCCTTCCCCAAAGTAGAGTAACTAAAAACTTCTTGAATTTCCATACTGATAAGTTTTTTTCATCATTCAAATGTTAAAATTTTTATTCTGGAGCAAAGTGACTTCTCCATTCTAGAGTTTGTCATAGAGGAAAGAAAATATTGGTTTTGTCTAACATTCACCTGAGAGTCCCAGAAAACAAATCTCAAAAGATTCAGAGATCAGTTATTTAGGATCCCACAGACTGTTAGAGGGCAAGTCATCCCTGGAGGGAAAGGATATGCTTGAGAACAATATTAGGAAAATATGAAAGCAAACAATTCCTATGCTTTTGGGAAAAATATCTACCTGAAGAGGCTTTTGTGTAAGATAAAAGATTTACAAACAACTTAGTTCTTTTTTTTTTTAATAATGGATAGAAAATGGAAGAATTTTAACTGACTCATTGTAAGCTTGCAGTCTATCAAAATCCCAGTATTAGAGTAGCTTGGTGGCTCAGTGGATGGAGAGCCTGGCCTGGAAATGAGAAATCCTGGGTTCAAATCTGGTCTTAGATAATAAAGAGTCATAGTAAATCACTTAATTCCCATTTCCTAGTCCTTGCCATTCTTTTACCTCAGAATCAGTAAATCTAAGATGGAAGGTAAGGGTTTTTAAAAAGAATCCAAAGATTTTTTTCAAAATTGCTCTCTATATGTACCTTCCCCATCTTATACTCCTGCAGTTGATTTTATACCTAAATGCAAGACTTCCATTTATCCTCACTGAATTTCTTCTTGTTAGAGTAAACCGAGTTTTCTAGCCTGTTAAGATCCCCACCATCCAGTGGGTTCACTTTCTGTCTTCTGCAAATTTGATTAGCAAACTATCTATCTCTTTATCCAATTCATTGATAAAAAGGCTAAATGGTACAGGACAGGACAAATCACATAGTAGAGGTACTCCACTGCTGACCTCTTTGGCCACATTTCCATTGAGCTATGAAAATTTCTCTTTGAGTCTGGTCTTCCAACCAGAAAAGATTCCATCTGATTATATTATCCCCTAATACACATCTCTCTATCTTCTCCACAAGAATAGTAGGAGACACATTTACTCTGTGAGTTTGTGATTTACAACTTGTATGACCTAATGCAAGTCACATAAGTGCTGGGTATGGTTTCTTCAACTGTAAAAAGAAGGGATTGCTCTACTGAGGTCCTTTCCATCTCTCTATCTGTCTCTGATGCTCCGAGTGATACATATAATATCTGTTATTTTATCATTGGCAGGAGAACAAGGTTGGGATCATTCGTGAACCAATGAAGAAGCATTGCTATCTTTTAATATCTTAATTGCTAAGTCCTAGGGATTAGCCTGAGGCACCTGATTAAATGAATCCTGTGGTCCCACAACTAGTAAATGCCAAGGTTGGGCTTCAAATGCAGGTCTTCCAGATTTCCAGTCTAGCACACTACTTGTTAGATCATTCTGCCTCTAGAAATCAGATATCAAAATACATTTCCAAGGATGAGCAGGCTCCTAAGTCCTAAGAAAAGGAAGTATAATTTTAGTGAATGGGGCTTTCACCACCCTAAGTTAAGATGTAATGAGACTGTGCTGAAGATACTTTTATTATCTGTGGCTTGGAATTTAGATTTAAGAGAATAGAAAACCTCTAACTCACCGTGGCTGCCTCAGCACTTGAGAATTTTTTTTTCCAGTAGAAATGTCAACAAGACAAGGGGGATGGAGATCTGTTAACAATCCCTGCTGCGGCAAATTGCCACCTGACTGGAAAGCCAATTGCTGTTGGAGAGCCAAATCCCAAAGAACTGGAAGTAGATGCTATATCCACCAATTTAAATGGAAACCCTAGACCTAATTCCTGGGGCTGAAGTGGATCCACTAGCCAAGAAGGTCAAGCAAAGAGCCAATAATGAACAAGAGCTTTTGTGGGTAACCTCAAATCTCCTTTTAGTCTTCATATTTCTTAAAGTATCTCTAGAAGTGGTAGTAGGAGTACCACTATTGCTTCAAATATATGATGACTTCCTTCTATTTGAACAGAGATGAATAGCAGCACTCATCCTATGACAACCTCAGTTTGCTTATGTGTAAAATGGGGACAATTACCTCTCAGCCATTTTGAGGAGGAAATGAGATAATATAGGCAAATTGTTTTTGTTTTTCAAACCTCAAATTGTTATATAAATATTACTCCTTTTATTATTATTATGGAGAAGCAGGGTGAAAGAGGGGAATAGTAATAGTAATCTTGCCTTGGAGAAGCCGGGAACACTTGAACTCATGTTCCTGAACACACCCAACCATATACTCAAACACAGACACAGACACAGACACAGACACAGACACAGACACAGACACACACACACACACACACACACACACACACACCCTAGCTAGGTGTCACAGTGTATAGAGTTCTGGGCTTAGAGTCAGGAAGAATCACTCCTCTTCTTCAGTTTAAATTTGGCCTCAGATACCTACTAGTTGTGTGACCCTGGGCAAGACATTTCACATTGTTTTCCTCAGTTTCTTCATCTCTAAAGTGAGTTGGAGATGGAAATAGCAAACCACTCCAGTATCTTTGCCAAAAAAAACATGCAAATGAGGTCCTGAAGAACCAGACAATACTGAAAAGACTGAATTTACATATAAACACACACATGGATTTTAGTACATGTATACATGTAACATAAATGTTCATATATGTGCATGTATTTTACCACGGCAAGTCATTTAACTTTATCTCAGTATTCTATAGGACTCTCTAAGTCTGCAAATTGCAAAGAAAGTGGTGACTTGTATCAATAGTTTTCTAATGCAATGAAATTATGGGTCAACTCACTACCTCTATTGTTGTTTTTATACAATGAAAGAATGTGAGTTGGAAAAGATGATAAAATCCACCTAGATCAGTCATATATGAAAGGAATCCCCACTTTAACACACCCAACAAATGGTCAGAGTAGCTGCATAGGCAGATTTCATGATTACACAAAGAAAATCTTCTTGAGTTAAACAAGATGTCAGTGAGGCTGCCATGGCAGGGAGTGGGTTTCTCATCAAGTAAAAGATGGAAGACCACTGCCTGGGGTGCAGTAGAACAAAATACACTGGTGTTCAGGGTTTGTGATGGATTCAATAGCCTCTGAGCTGCCTTCCAAATGCCATTTTGTGATTTTTTCTGTTTCTTTTTAATTGGTAACAGGAGATCATCTTGGCCCTAAGAACAATGAAGACTAAATACATAAAGGATGGTGAGAGTGGAACAGGGAAAGTTTGGCAGAAGAGCCAAAGGCAGTAGACAAAGGGTCTCATTCTCTCTCACACACCTATTTGGGAAACTCAGCAATGGGTTAATGCTTGTGCTACATCTCCTAGCTCTTCCTCTCTACATAGATAATTCTCTAATATGGGGAAACAGCTTTGTTGAACAGAAAAGTACCCCAAAGCAACAATTAAAGAAGAGAACAGCTGGAATATTTTTCTGGAAACAAGACAGGGCAAATTACTTTTTGATAAACTATATTATGGCCTAAGTAATTATCTTGAGCTCACCTCTGCCTTAAGAAGTGGAAAGCTGCAGTTTTTATCTTTTTTTCTATAGTAATTATTCTAAAAGAAAAAAAAATGGCTTGATGAGGAAATCAAATCTCAGAAGGGAAAGGGCATAGGCAGAAAATTTAATGTTTCCAATAGATGAAACACAAGTTATTCGCTGAAGGTAAAATTCAGTTCATTTTGTGGGAGCAAATGAGAGAGCAATCATCTCAGCTGAATGAAAAGCTTGTTTTGACACTTAGTAAATTAAAAGGATGAGCACTTCTCAGAAGACACCAAGTGACTTATCTAACTTGCCAGCTTGTCTTTTGGTACCTCCCTTTTGATGAGAATACAGAACATGGGAGGAAAATACCCTACGAAGGGGAGATCATGCGGGCTTTTGAGTGAAATAGCTCAGGTGTTGATTCTCTCTCTCTCTCTCTCTCTCTCTCTCTCTCTCTCTCTCTCTCTCTCTCTCACACACACACACACACACACACACACACACACACACACACACACACATCACCTTCTCAAGGTCACTTCCCAGCTGATTCCTAAAAGTTCTATTTATAGAGAAACACACACACATAACAGATTTAAAGGAGTCTTTTAAAGCCATTATTCTTATATTTCAATAAGAATAGTCTACATAGAAAATTATTTTTTTATTAAAATGGTCAAATATCTTTAAAACCCAGGTATAATTTAAATTTAATTTTGAACTCATGCTAAAATTCCAAGGGAAAAAAGAAGAGAATGCTATATGCACACACTTGGGATTTTTTAAAGGAAGTCTATATTTTAGAGAGGGATCAAGGGAGAGGCAGGGATGGGGAGGAGGAAGAGAAAGAGAGAAAGAGAGAAAGAGAGAAAGAGAGAAAGAGAGAAAGAGAGAAAGAGAGAAAGAGAGAAAGAGAGAAAGAGAGAAAGAGAGAAAGAGAGAAAGAAAGAAAGAAAGAAAGAAAGAAAGAAAGAAAGAAAGAAAGAGAGAAAGAAAGAAAGAAAGAAAGAAAGAAAGAAAGAAAGAAAGAAAGAAAGAAAGAAAGAAAGAAAGAAAGAAAGAAAGAAAGAAAGAAAGAAAGAAAGAAGGAGTGGGCAGAGAGACAGAGTCAGACAGACAGAGAAAGTCGAGAATCAGGAGGATCTGAGTTTTAGAAGAGACTTAGAAGAAATTTGACTATGCAACTTTTGGCAAGCTTTTTAAGTCAACTCTTAAAAGATTTGTCAGAAAATATGGATTTGTGGAGAAAGGTATCTCATCAGCTCCCTTCACTGATCAGACTTACCCAATCATATGCTAGATACTATGCTAGGCTCTGGGAATAAACAGATATAAAAGGAAATAGCATTGATTTCAAGGAGCTTGGTTCTATAGGTACAGTCAAATGTTTGAGATTGAACAAGTCTGTCAGGTTTTTAAATACCTCCCCCAAGTATCCTGAGTACTATTTGAGGAGAGATGAAACTAAGACAGGGCAACTGCAGCTACACTCCATAGCACTGAAACTTTTGGAACACTGAAAGCACTTATACTTCTTTAGTGGCATACAAATAACTAAGCTGACTCAGTAAAAGTAATATTAAAATAGGGTGCTACAAGTTAGTACATTTCACCCTCCTGGCAGTCTTTAGCCGAAGTGAGGTCTCTCCTCATTCCATGTACTTGTGGCTATTCAGGTTCTATTTCATTCTCCATGAGCTAGTTCCCCAGAGCTGAGCCTTCAAAAATTGTCTTGAATTGACCCAGTCAATTCAGGTGGGGAATCCCTGTCCCCTCACCCTCTTAACATTAGCTTTTAAATCAAGGCACTGGCGATATCCTAATCTTACCTTAAAAAGAAGGGGCATCTCTGCTATCATGGAAGAAAATTCCCTGCGTGGAACTCAACCAGCCTTTTGAGCGTATTTAGTTGATTCTAAAGTGCTCCAAGGCTTTTGAATGGTACAAAAATATAAATGAAATGGTCGCCAGCTTTCAGTTAAAAAACAGAGAATTCCAAAATGGAAAGGTAGTGCACACTTCTTAGTTACCAGGATCATTTGAGGCCATAATCTTTTTCATGCATTGCATTTGTCCCCTTACTATGAAATCTCTAAGTTTGGTATAAAGACTAAGTCATTACTAGCTGTACTTTTCAAAGAATTATTTATTCCTGTTCAGTCATTTCCAATCATGTTCAATGCTCTGTGACCTTATTTGGGGTTTTCTTAACAAAGATACTGGAGTGTTTTGCTTCCTTCTCCAGTTCATTTTACAGATGAAGAAACTGAGGCTAGTAAAGTGATTTGCCCAGGGTCATATGTTAGTACATATCTGAGACCAGATCTGAGTTCAGGAAGATGTCTTCCCAACTTCAGGCATGGTATTCTGTCCACTGTGCCACCTAGCTGCCCATCAACCACAGTTGAAGGGTTTACTAAATGCTTACTCATTGACTAGTTGTTTAATAAATGTTAATGGATTTGATTGAATTGTTGATCCAGAAGTCACCACTTAAAGACTTCTCATGACAAGGACTTCACTACCTCCTAAGGTAGTGCATTATAATTTTGGGACAGTTTTTATTGTTAGGAGAATTTCCATTCTGTTACTCCTCAGTTTTCCTTCAAAAAATTCATTCCTACCATTTCTGCCCTTTGCTTTCAAGTAGAATGAGCCTCTTCCATCTTCCCCATACTTTTCTTTTTTTTTTTTAAATTTTTTTACAATATTTTCCATGGTTCTATGATTCATGTTCTTTCCCATTCTTCTTCCCTCCCCCCTCCCAGAGCTGACAAGCACTTCCCCTGGGTTATACATATAACATTGTTCAAAACCTATTTTCATGTTATTCATATTTGCACTAGAGTGATCTCATAATGTCAAAATCCCAATCATGTCTCCATCAAGCCACATGATGGATCCAATGTTTTTCTTCTGCATTTCTGCTCCCACAGTTCTTTATTTGGATGTAGAACCCGTAAATATGTTTCAAATGCTTGAAGATGGCTCTTTCCCTTTTTAGCTAATGCCATTCTGTTATTAGTCCTCTCAATTGTTTGCTTGTAAGTTCTAGAATCTGAATATGAAGATAGATTTTCTAACTACACAGTCAATACTCTTTCCTCTATAAGAAACTGTGATTCTCCCAGGGTTGATCCTTCCTCCACTGTCATGACTGTGATCCTTACATGAATTAGTTGGGGTCTTTGTCATTTTCTGTGGCCACAAAAAAAGAGAAATCTCTCCTTCTATAGTCAATTTGGCAATGAGCCTTTAAATGAGTACAAGAGACTTTATACAGTTCATCTAAACAAGTCTTTCCAGTTGGGTAGTGATAGCCAGAGTTAGTATTTCCTCAAAGAGGCTTGGGGAACCTAAGGTTAGTTCTACAATGCATTTGAAGAAGACTTTAATGGAGACCATTCATAGGAAGTGCATGTAATTTACCAGATTAAAAATAATATTGAATAGCATTAACATAGGCCTTTGCATATGTCTTATTTATTTCTCACAATTATCTTGTGAGGCAAGTTCTATTATTACTCCAATTTTACAGATGCTTTTGAGAAAATGAAGAAGAAAGAGGTTACATGATTTACTCAGAGGCACCCAACTTACAAATATCTGAAATAAAGCTTGAACTGAGGTCTTCCTGATCTCATTCCCAGTAGCTTATCTACTACATCACCCAACTGCCCATTTTTCCACATCACTGTTTTGCTTTGACTGCAGAGATATTGCTTCTTTCCAGGCAATTCACACTTTCCCTCTACTACCTTTTATTTGAGAAGCTTTCTTGAAAAAAGTAAAGGCAGGGAAAAAATCAGCTAAGTTCTCCCAACTTCTATCCCAAAGAATCCCATAAATATAGTCTCCCTTCTAGGATGCAAAATGTAGCCCTGAGTGAGCATCTCCGCAAAGGAATGAATCTGGAATCAATTCATCACTTATGTCTAAATCTATACCAGGAGACACTAGAATGCCAACCAGCGTGTGACAATGTTGGTTAAAATCTAAATAAATACAAGAATAGTTTGGCATTTTTTTTTCTGACTGAGGGCAAATGCTTCCAATTATACTCTATGGAGTAAACTCCATTACGCACATATTTGAGATGGAAGACTGCCCTGGGATTCTTGGACATTTTCTCTGTTCTCTGTTTGGGTCAATTTGTTTGCTTTGCTCACTTGTTGAATCACATTCAACAACAGCAAAACAAGTTTCAGCTTTTTTTTTTTCTCCCTTTCCCAAGCAGATTGCTCAAGGGACAATAACACCGATTCCTTTATGAAGGCTTTTTTTTTTTTTTAATGATCTTCTTCGACACTGACACACCCTTGGCAAAGTCAACAAACAGAAATATGGAGCCTAATGTGGCCTTTCAATGGGATTGGGAAGGCTGTGACCATTTGTAGCATGAAATTAGCATGGAGAGTAAAAAGGGAAAATAAAATCTGTGGATGGCCATTAAATGTAAGGAATCACTGAATGGCCATGGAATAAGGAGGCGTGAGCATTGTACAAAATGATGCTTATTACATCATGCCTTGTTCTGGAAGTATATAGCCCTGAGACAGGAAAGGATCTTAGGGCATATTAAGTAAAGGTCCAGAGAATGCTCAGGATCAGCTTGTGGACTCCTCCTGGATTTGGGTCTGCTAGAACCCAGACAGTTTTGGGGAAAGAAGAGTTCAAGAGACCTTTCCTCTGCTTATGTGTGTTCAAACTATCAGGAAATGAAGCACAATCTCATCCATCTAGGCTCCCAAGGGCAAGATGTGGGGAATGACAGAAGAAAAGTTTTGCCTGCTCTTTGCCAAGAAAGGCTGTCCTGCCCGGCCCTAAATCATAAAATCAAAGAATTTCAGAGCTAGAAGGGAACTCAAGACCATCTAGCCCAGCCCACACTTGAAAAAGTATCCCTCCAACAACATTCTAGTTCCTTGGCCAGGCAGTTTTTGTTTGACCACCTCCATGGAGAACAGCCTTGCCAGGAAACCCATTTCATTTCTGAACAGCTCTGGACATTTTCCCTTACAGAAATATTTTAATTGCTTCTTTGCAACTCTGCCCATTGATCCATGTTTTACCCACTGGGGCCAAGAAGAATTAGGTTGAATTTCTGCAGATACTTTATAGTAGTTCTCACATCCCCCTCAAGGCTGCTCTTGCCCAGGCTAGACATCGTCTTCTCCTCCTGATGCCCATATGGGATGTATTTCGCCATCCTGCTTGCCCTCCTCTAGACTAGATGTGAAGGAAGGTGTCCACTAGGTCTGTCCATGATGCTTGGTGTCCAAATACGCCCCAGATAATCCCAGATTATCCCCCTGACTGGACATAGAGCATATCGAGCCTGTCTGGTTCCTGGGAAAATGAATTTTAAATGAGTCACTGATACCTCACTCTATGCATATCATGGCGTTGATTCAAAACTTAATATCGAAAATTACAGTCCTGAGTGCAGAGTAATTTTCAATCTTGCCTGTAATGATAAGCTTTCAGCTGCCAATAGCAATGATTCTGTAGGAGAGTGAGAACTATTGACTCCAGGAGTCAATGTCAGCCCTTGTGAAACACAGACAGAACCTTTGGAGCCCATCTCCACTACAGAATAAAGCATTCACTTTAAAAGAGCCATCAATTTGCCACAGACATGTGCATAAATATGTGTTCCAGTCCTAGGGTAGAGGCTAGTGTAGGTCTTGGAATCTCTGGAGCTGAGTTCAAATCCTAACTCTGTTATTTATAGCCTGTGTGACTTTGGGCATGTCCCTGCACATCATTCTCAAGTTCCTGATTTATAGCAGGGGGAAGTTTACCAGCTGTCCTGTAAGATTCCTCCCATCTTTAGAACCCAGACACAATGAATGTGGTTGAATCTGACACGTAAAATTAAGTTTTAAATCCCACCTGCAGAATAAATGAGAGAGAGGTGCCCTAGGTCTCTGCTAAAGGTCTCTTGTACATTTTTCAGAGACATAAGCTTCCCCAAATGGCTTCTCCCTCAAAAAACCTACCAAAATCAAACCTCAAAAACCTCTCCCTCAAATGACTACTTTTACATTAATATCTTATTTTTTTGGAAAACAAACGATGAAACTTTTATTGTGTGCCTACAATGCACAATATACTTGGAGGGGATATGGGGGGGGGGGATACTAAAAAGAAACAGAGACAAATCCATCAATTAAATATTTATCAAGTACTTTTCCATTCAGTCATTTTCAGTCATGTCTAACTCTTCATGACCCTATTTGGAATTTTCTTGGCAGAGATACTAAAGTGGCTTGCTATTTCCTTCTCCATTTTATTGTAAAGATGAAGAAACCGAGGCAAGCAGAGTTAAGTGACTTACCTAGGGTGACATGGCTAATAAGTATCTGAGACCAGATTTGAACTCAGGAAGAGGAGTCTTCCTGACTCCTGGCTTTCTGATTCTATCTACTGGACTAAACTGCCCCAATTACTTTCAATCGTCTTTAATATTAATTGAGGTACAAAAGCAATAGTTTCAGAAATGAGAACCCAGAAAATTGTTGCTCTATGAACACAGATGAGCTTTCTCTGTCTCTGTGTCTGTCTGTCTACCTGTCTGTCTCTCTCATACACATACATTCCCAGAATCTTAACTTCACTCATTTGCCACAGAAAACCGAGATCAGAAGCACATCAGGAAGAAAGTGCTCAGTGAGACCCTTTCCTTTTGTGCCAGGAATGAGGCTCATTTTAATGAATGGAAAATGGTAACTTAGGAGACCTAATTGATATAATAATGACCAAAGACGAATCAATCACCTTTACTTATCCTGGATAAAATAGTCCGGTCAGAAACTATCAGACACTTTCTAATGTCTCTCTGATGAAATGCAATTTAATCTTTGGTAATGTACTGCTACTGGTGGCTATAGTTACTAATCCTCCTTTCAAATATTCTTTAGAGGAACTCTGGAGCTTAGGAGACTCATCTACGCACATTGGTTTCTAGAATCATAGATAGAGAGTAAGAAGGAAATTTTGAGGCCATCTAAGTCGATCCTTTCACTTGATGATAAGAAAAGTGCAGTTCTGAATAATTAACTAACTTGCTTGAGGTTACACAGGATGAGTAGCAAAAGTAGGATTTGAATCCAGGCCCTTTGACTTCACAACCAATATTCTTCCTACCATATCATCTGCCTCTTTCATCAGGACCTTTTAATGAACTCCCTGTAAGTGTTGCCTCAGATAAATAAGCTTCCCGAAAAGGGTCATCTCTCTTTAATGGCATTCTCCCAGCCAAGCAAGGATCCCATCATCTATTTCTGATCTACTTGGGCTTAGAGAAACCACTTGCACAAGAAATAGTGAAAGAAACCCACCTTAATAAGCAAGTCCCTCATTTTATAACAAAACGATATTCACACCACCTCTGAGTTTGCTGCCATGTTTCTTTGCATTCCTCCTGAAATCGATTGAGCTACTATCTTGGAAGAAATGCTTTTCAAATGAAAAAATTAATATGTACCCAGGGGAATCCAGTCGCAGCTCTCAAAGCCATGCAGGTATTATCTCCCCACATTTCCTTCTCCCCAACACTGGTAAGGATGATAATTGATGTGCATGAACTAATTAAAATCAATTCAAAACATTCTTTTTTTTTTCATATTGTAACATATGTGTTCTGTCAAAATGGACAAAAACAGATGTATCGTTGGAGGCCGGTGCAGGGAAGAACAAAATCCATGTCTACAAATTTGATTAGCTGATGTATATTGTTGCAAAGTGTCTCTGTTTATAAAATGTAAGGACAGAAACATCTGTAAGTGGCTATTGAAATAAACAGATATGATTAAAATAAACAGTCACTACATTGTTTATATTCTCCAAAAGTTCTAAGCCGCACCTTAGACCAATAACCTATTCTGAGTGTCGTTATTTATTTTTTTTGTTTCTCTCCCAAAGACCATGTAAATATTTTGGGAGGGCTGACTTATATCTTGCTCAATTAAAAAGGGATAGCCATTTGCCCAAATGAGATGGCCCAGGGACAGGGACAGCACAGCCGTGCCACAATGTGTTTGGATTTGGGTGGCAGGCACTCCTCTGGAGAGAGAGGAGGAATTTCACCTCATAAAGGTGCCCACTGGCTGTCTCACATTCACAGTGGAAGAAAGTTTAATTCAACAAACAATTATGAAGCATAGAGAAGACTACGTCTGGCAGGAACTGGAGAAGACCCAAATCAAAGTGGACATAATTCCTCCCCTAATTGGCATAGCAACTCATTGCAGAAAGAACAGGATACATGTTTAAAATAAGCATGAATAAAGAATGATCGTCTTAGAGATATGGGATCAGAGAGGGAGACCTCAAAGACCTCACCTACTCTAATTCCCTCATTTGACAGATGAGGAAACTGAGGCTCAGGAAAGCTAAGGAAGATGACGGGTAGGATCTCTATGACACTTTAAAGTTTGCAAATCATACTTAAGGATATCACTGAGGGTAAAAAGGCTGTTTGAAGTCACACATCTAAATATAAATCAATCAATAGATAACTATGTCTTAAATGCTTACTCTATACTGTGCTGAGTGTTGGGAACACAAAGCCAGAAAAGAAATGGTCCCTGCCCCCAAGGAGCTTACACTCTACTAGGTGAGGCAGCATATTCACTTGCAGGTAGAATATCTAAGATGCATATGAAGCAGGTGGGAGGTATCCTTGGCTGGCAAGATGGCGACAGCAACTGGTGGGTTGAAGAAAGATCTCCTGTAGAGCGATGGACGAGGTGATGCACGAGATGGGGAGAACCCGAAGAGGAGTTTGAATCCAGATCCTCCGACTCTAGAGCCAGGGTTAATTTAATAATCACACTGCCTCTTAGAGAGGCAGAGGATCTGGATCCATAGGAGCGTAGGATTGCAGGTTCAACACTAGAAGAATAAGTTAATAAATAAACAATAATAGAGAACCCTGGGTTCACAAAGAAAGGTATAAACAGCCCTTGCCCTCATGGAGCTCACAATCAAATAGGAAAAGAACATGCAAACAACTTCTCTTCACATTATGAATTTCTCCATCATGTTTTCAATCTACTGCTGGTCAGAATAAGATATTAAATGGTGATTTGGGGGGAATTTTGTGGAAGACACAGAAGACACTCAAAGGTAAGCAGAAGACACAGAAAAAGTTTAGAAACTCAGAAATGAATACTTAATCCAAAATTTACCCCCCAAAAATGTAAATAGCTCATAAAAGAAAAAGAAAAAAATCACACTCCTTCTCTAGTACAAAGGGAGACCCCTCAAAAATTTACATGGATTTCCCAGATTGCAGAGATGCCATCACCTTAGCTAACCACCACAATATGGAAAGGATACCTGAATAAATAAGCTGTAGATAAAATAAACCAAAGACAATCAATAGGGGGAAGGTACTAGAATTAAAGGGCATGAAGAAAAGGCTCACTGTAGAAAATGGGATTGAGGGGAGAATTTTAGGAAGTTAGGGAAGTCAAGAGCTAACTATTTGAGATGGAAGAATATTCCAGGCATGGGAGACAGTCAGTACAAAATGTCAGAGTTGGAGAGCAGCTAAGTGACTCAGTGGTCTAAGCCAAATCTAGAGATGGGAGGTCTTGGGTTCAAAAATGGCTTCAGACAGTGCCTAGTTGTGTGACCTTGGGCAAGCCATTTAACCCCCATTGCCTAGCCATTACTGCTCTTCTGCCTTAAAACCAATATACAGTATTGATTCTAAGATGGAAGGTAAGGGTTTAGAAAAAAAGAATATTTTTGGAGTTAAGAGATGAAGTATCTTATAATAGCAAATAGGCCAGTGACTTTCATCAGAGGCTATCCAGTCTTAGCCCTTTATTTTATAGATGAGGAAACTGAAGCCCAGAGAGATTATAGGTCACTTCAGGCCACAAAGTGGTAGAATTTGAATTTAGGTCCTCTGATTCCAAACTGTTGATTTTTCCTTTGTTGACCCTGCCTGTTTGAATCCTGGCTCTGCCATTTTGTAGCTCTCTAACATCAGACATATTACATACTCTCTCTAAGCTGAAATTTCCTATTCAGTAATATAGAGGGATTTTGATGGGATAATCAATTGATAAGAAATTTTGGGGACTTTTACTTCATATCAGGCACCTTTGAGAGGTCCTAGAAATACAAACAAATAGTTCCTTCCCTCAGGAAGCTTATATTTATCAGCTTAGGCAACAAGTACACATAAAAGACTATACAAAATAAGGTTCCTTACAGCACTGTTCATACAATAATCTAAGGACCAATTAATTATTAGACCAGACCCCTAGATCTTGGGTCACAGATACTATAGCATAAAGTGTCAATTAATTGGCAAAGGTCACTTTTTATATAATGAAAGCATAAAAGAAATGGAAGTAAGGGTGAAGGGATAAAAGAGAAAATAAAAGGAAGGATAAATGAAAGCTTGGGAAGATTTGCATTTGTTAATTTATATTTTTGCCTTTTTAAAAATGATTTTTCCCAACCAAATTTTAGCTCTCCCCCAAAAAGCTATAAATTAAGTTGTCACCCATGTTTCAAAACACTATCATGGACCTAGTCACAGTAGATTCATTACCATTGTTTTATTTTATAGTCAATCTTGAGCTATCAATGAAAAACCTAATATGTGAAGACCTTAATATATATCCAGACCTAAACAAATACAAAAAAGGAGACTTCTCCTGACTTTAAAAATGACTAAATTCAGTTGGAGAGAGAAAAAAAAAACAAGTTCACAAATCAGTAAATACAAGAGATGAACATAATATATGCACAGGGATTTGGGGGATGAGGATGGTTACCACTGAAGTTATCAAGAATGAATCTCTAGGGGCAGCTGGGTAGCTCAGTGGATTGAGAACCAGGCCTAGAGACGGGAGGTCCTAGGTTCAAATCTGGCCTCAGCCACTTCCTAGCTGTGTGACCCTGGGCAAGTCACTTGACGCCCATTGCCTAGCCCTTACCACTCTTCTGCCTTGGAGCCAGTACAAAGTATTGACTCCAAGACAGAAGGTAAGGGTTTAAAAAAAGAAAAGAATGAATCTCTTATAAAAAAGGAAAGGACCTGTTTGTACAAAAATATTTATAGCTGTCCTTTTGGTGGTGGCAATGAATTGGACATTGAGGGGATGTCCATGCATTGGGGAATGGCTGAACAAACTGTGGTATATGAGGGTGATGGAATACTTCTTTGCTGTAAAAAGTGAAGAACATGTTAATTTTTAAAAGAGCTCGAAAGACCTCCATGAACTGATGCAGAGTGAAACAAGCAGAACCGGGAGAACATTGTACACAGGAACAGCAATATTGGATGATTGTCTGTAAAAACTTGACTACTCTGAGCAATGCAGTGATCTGGGACAATCCTGATAGGTTTATGATGAGGAATGCTCTCCATCTCCAGAGAAAAAATACACAGCAGTGTATTTATAGTTTTATTCTGGGGTTTGGGTTCTCTATGCCTTTGCTCTTACAATGACCAATATAGAACTGTGTTTTGCCTGACAATAAAAAATGGAAAAAAGAATAAAGTAAAACAACAACTCTAACTCAGGCTTTATTAGAAACATGCTAGAGTGACTAGACAATATAGGAAACAAACACAGAGAGGAGGAAAGAGATACAGCCATTAACAAGGGGAAAAAAAGCCAGGGAATTATGAACTTTTATTGTTTTTGACTAGATGGAAAAACAAAACTGATTGTTGAGAATTAGAATAGGATCCTTCCTACTACTCAGTAACTGATATAATCCATAAAACTAGAACACACATTGCTCTAGGACACAGCTAGAAAGTTAGGTGTTTCAGCCTGTTAGAAAGGATAGTTAACTTTCTAATATGATTCTCTTTTCTCTACTCCTCCCCAACACTGTATCCTGTTCCTATTAGAAGGCAGTCTCGTGCAATAGAGACAATATTTTATTTGAAGTCAGAGAACCTAGGTTCAAATTCTGACTCAATCAGTCAGTAAATATTTATTAAACACTTTGTGCCAAGCATCAGTGATACAAAAAAAGAAGCAAAAAACAGTCCCTGCCCTTAAGGAATTTATAATCTAATGGGGGTGGGGGTGGACAACAAGCAAATAAAGTATATTCAGGATAAATAGGAAATAATGAAGAGGGGAAAGGCAATAGAATTAAGAGAGTTAGGAAAGGTTTCCCATCCTCCCCATGTGTTCCTGGGAAAGGTTGAATCTTTCAGGTCTTAGTTTCTCTATCAAATGGGAAGGAGAAAAGAAAGTTGGAGTAAAGAACTTCTAAGAAGCCTTCTATTTTCCAAGTCTATGACTTTATTATTCATTGCCCTTACTGCATGCCTTCAATGAATTTCTGTTATGAAAACAATACCAAAATTTTCAAAAGAACTGTCTTGCTACTTCCTCCACTGATGAAGAATATGAGTCTGCCTTACCCTAGTAAACAGTAGCTGAAAAAAATGAATTACTATGATCTGGAATTTGAAGTGTCTCAGGCAGCTGGGGAGCTTTTAGAAACTAGCATTTCCTGATAAATTGTCAGAAATGAGAACCGTCTCAAAATGTTTCTGCATCAAAATCAATGTTTTTTCAGCTGCTTGTGATAAAATAACAACAGTACTTCCATTTAAGTATGCAGACATAATTAGGTTTTAGGATCTTTGAAATAAAAACCAGAAATACATTAGAAAATACTCACTGTCCAGGTTTCTTTCAATATACCTCTAATTTAAATGGGTTGATGCCCTGCAGATTGCCATATTTAATGCCTTTTCAGTTTAGTAGGATTTAGGGTTTATTTGTTTATTTATTTGTTTATTCATCCATCTATTTATTCATTTATTAATTCATTAATGAATGAATGGATTAATTAATTAATTAACTAATTAATCAATTCATTTATTTATTCATCTATTCATTTATTTATTTTAGGGGTGAAGAATCTGAGGGTCAGGATGGTTATTTTGCCTTGTCCAGTGTCAAATATCTATTAAGTACCTGAGGTAGAATTTAGATCTTGATTTTCTTGACTTCTCCTTTAGTACTGAGGTGTCATAGTTTGCTCTCTGTGAGTCTTTGAGAGGCAAGGTTTACATTCAAATCATCATCCGAATTAGGACACTAAATCATAGGTGGTGGAGCTGTGGATGGATCCAACCACTCTGGATGGCAATTTGGAATTATGCCCAAAGGATTATAAAACTATGCATATCCTTTGATTCAGTGAACTCCAAAGAGATAAAAAAAATGGAGGAAAGGATCTATTTTTACAAAAATATTTATTTATAGCTGCTCCTTTTGTGGTGGCAAAGAATTGGAAACTAAGGGGGGTATTTCTCAATTCTGGAATAGCTGACCACATTTTGGCATGTGATGATGGAATATTATTATGTTTGTAAGAAAAAATGAAGAGGATGATTTCAGAAAGATCTGGAACAACCTACATGAACTGATGCAGAGTGAAATAAACAGGACCTGGGAAACACTGTACTATACAGCAATACTGCAGAATGATCAACTGTGAAAGATTTTGCTACTCGCAGTAATACAATGGTTCAGGGGAATTCTGAAGGACGTATGACAAAAAAAAAGCTATCCATCTTCAGAGAAAGAACTATAGGAGTCAGGATGCAGATGAAAAATATTGTGATATTTCACACTTTAGTTTATTTGGGTTCTTATTTTGGTATTTTGGTTTTATATGATTATTCTCTTACAACAAAGAAAAAATGGAAATATGTTTTGCATAGTAATAAAAATATAACTCAGATCAAATTGTTTACCATCACTGGAAAGGGGGAAGGAAGGGAGGGAGAGAGACAATCCAGAAAACATAACTTCAGAAAACTTATGTGGAAAATTGTTATTACATGTAATTGGTAAAATAAAATATCTTTAAAAATCAGATCAGAGGAGCAACTGAATCATGGATATATATTTTTAAATGTATTTGTGCCCAACATGACAATCCTGGCCATTTCTTTGAGATAACACTGGTCAATATATTATGTTTTGTTTTGTTTTTCATCTGCTAGTACTTACCTGCCAGTGATGTTTCTCTATACTCGGTCCAGGCTATTTCTCAGACAAACAAGTATGGTCTGTTACCACACATGTACTCAAAGCCATTCTAGCTTGGAAGCAGCTAAGTGAATACAGGTATGAACACAAGAATCAGGTATACCTGGGTTGATATCCTGCATCAGATCCTTACTAGCTATGTGTGTGAGAGACATTGGATAAGTCATTTAACTTTTCTCAGCCTCAGCTTCTTCATGTGTGAAATGGAATCTACTTCATAGTGTTGATGTGATCATCACAAGAGAGGAACTCCCTTAAGCATTTTGCAAGCCTAAAAGTGAGATACAAATACCAGCCATTGTTATTAAATGTACATTCTGCAAGGTAGCATCTCCAAGAACCCAGGATGGCTCATCCGCTAGGATGGGACACTGGGAGAAGATTTTGGTTCAAGGATATCAAAAAGATTCCCTGAGTGCTGTACTTGCTCTAGACCTCAAGATTTCCTGTATTAAGTAACACACTCAGGGTGAGAAGGCAATAGGTAGGTTGCAATTTGTACTAGTGGAGAGACTATGTACATCCATAAGAATAGAGACTCATTGACATATCATGTCTATGTTCATGGCCAACATTCTCAAATCTCATTCCACACCACATTAAAGGAAGGACACATTGGTAGGATGCTAGCAGATCTGGTCAATGATGATTAATTGTATTTTTCTAGTATTTTAAAGTATGTAAAATGCTTTATGTGCTTTATTTCATTTGAGCTTTCCAACAACCTAGTTTTATAGGTCTTTCTCTCCTCAATTAGAGGAGGAATCTGTAGTTCAAAAAGGTCACGTAGTCAAAAAATATACAAAGTAAGATTTCAAGCATTCATTCTACCTCCTGACTCAAAATTCCCTTTGGATCTTTGGCGCCTTGTATAAAATAGGTATTTAATAATATGATTGTTGAGGGGGCAATGAGGTGGCTCAGTGGATTGAGAGCCAGGCCAGGAGATGAGAGGTCCTGGGTTCAAATTTGACCCCAGATATTTCCTAGCCCTGTGACCTTCAGCAAATCATTTAACCCCAATTACTTAGCCCTTAATGCTCTTCTGCCTTGGGATTGATTCTAAGATAGAAGGTAAGGGCTTTTAAAATAAAATAAAATGCTCATTGAATTTATTGGACTGTGAGTCTAGGCAGATTTTGATTGAAGGTATGCTATAGCCTCTACTTAATTGAGCAACAAGGAGTCATTAAGCATCATCAATCTGTACTAGGTCTCAAGGATGCAAATACCAATCCTTACTCTGTAGGAGTCTGTAGGATTACATTATAATCACACGGGTTCCATTAGTCAGCCACCAAACTCCAAAAGAATGACTTCGTGACAGTTTTAGCACAAGGATCTCTTTGTCATCTTGACCAGAACAGCTAAAAGATTCAAAGGATGAGAGTTCCATTGTAGGTCAGAAGAGGATGAAACATCAAAAATGCCCAGAGAATGATTCAAGGCTGAGAACTCTGACTCCACCATCAGTGATACCAAAAGGGATGTGGTAGGGCTATTCTGAGCCAATGTTTCTCCCACACCTATCTGCGTTCTTTCTTCCTGAAATACAGACAGGCTCTCCCTAAAGGGAGGCAAAGGGGCTCCAAGATCTGATTAACCACTAAACTTCTCTGAACCAGCTTTCTGGTCACCTAAGGGCACAAAATGACAGCTAAGTGGTACAGTAGAGTGCCTGACCCAGACTCAGGAAAACTTACTTTCCTGAGTTCAAATCTGTCTTCTTACACCAACTGCATATCCCTGGGCAAGTCACTAAAATCTTCTTGCCTCAGTTTCCCAATCCGTAAAATAAGTTGGAGAAGGAAAAAGCAAACCACTCCAGTATCTTTGCCAAGAAAACCCAAATGGGTCATGAAGAGTGGGACAAGACTATATAATGTCTGACCAACAAAGTCCCAGACATATGTAGTTAGGGCCCCTCTGACTCAGTGTATTTGAAAGACTACAATGACCATTTCCTTTACCATATCCTCACTGATGACCAGATGAGTTTCTGAAGGGAACAAGGGGAGTGAAACCATGCCAAGAAGTTAATTTTTACACACCATTTCTGTATTAGAGCAAAGCTCTTTTGCTAACTGAATCACTTGGGAGTGCCTCATTTCATGCCAACACTGAACCTGAACTAAGACATTACTGGCTTTAGGGTCACTTTCAACAACAGGAAAAAGAAAACAGTCACTAATGGGTTAGTGTAAAGAAACACGTCTTCACTAAGCTTTTTTTTTTATTTATTTTTTGCCTTGGGAAAAATTCAAACTCTTACAAAAATTGAATGGGACTCTTCCAACAATCCAGCAACCTGAAATAATATATGAAACTAGAACACCGTTGGCTTCAGGACAAATTCAGGAATTACCGTGATCTGGGAATTGAGGTGTCTCAGACAGCTAGGCTGTTTTAGAAGCTAGCACTGTCTGATAAAACTGTCAGAAATGAGAGCCATGACAAAATATTTTTGTGTCAAAACCAAGGTGTTTTCAACCTTTTAGAAAAGAATAATACTAGTCCCTCTGAGTTAGATTACAGATATAAAATATTCAGGTTCTTTAAAAAATGGAAACATACATATGTGTATAAGTTGATATAAACCACAGAAACTAATAACAAGTGGGTTAAATAGAATTGTATGGATTAAAATACACCTTAGAAATGGCCCCCTTCCTCCACTCTCATTCCTTCTTGGGAATGCCCTCCTTCCTGATCACTGGTAGAATCCCAAGCTCCATTGACCTTCACCCTTATCACGTCCCCAAAGAAATTCTTTCTTTATTCGTCTGCGTTGAAGTGCTTTCTTAACTACGGTATTTTTTTCTGTACTTAAAAAAATGCTTGTCTTTTCCCCAGTTAAATTAAGCCAGTTAAGTCTAAGGACCATTTTCATTTCCATCTTCAAATCCCCAGTTCGCCACACAGTGTTTGGCACATAGAGGGTGATTTATAAATATTTGTTAAATTTATTCTTGAGAATGGAGAGGGATTTTATTATTACCTGAAAGAGAAAACAAACCTCTGGGTGTACACATGAATTTCCCTATTAGAGCATGACCCATTTAGACTGTATATGGGGAACGTTAAGGAAGGTAGAAGCCTGTTAATGTGAATATGGAGGAAGAACACTTTTTAGCCCAATTGCATTTATCTCTTTATAGCTGGAAGAGACCACAGAGACCACATACTCTAATCCTTCCATTTTACAAATGAACAAATCAGGTTCAAGGCTATACCCAGAATTAGTGACAGAGCCAGGCCCTCTGCCCCCAAACCTTGCCCTCTTTCCACTGTAATGTGGGGAAGGGATCATGGATGAGAGCAAGTGTCTCTTCCTTAGTTAGCACTTGCATTTCAAAGGAAAGAAGTTCTTCTAGGTGATCTGAACCAATATGAGGTGAAATATAGCACTAAGGAAGCTCTCCAGTTAACCTTCATTAGCCTCTCCCATTGATGTCTGGCTTAGTGGCACTGTCTCATTCCCAGAATTCAAAGGTTGGCACTAGTGTTGGGAGGACTACTTTGCATTTTTATGTCCTGCAGAGTACCAGGAATGGGTATTTGCATTTATTATCCAGCAAATATGGACAAAGAGAGGAGAGTGGTCTGGACTGCACTTAGGAGTCTGAATAAAGTCCTTAGTGACCCCAAATTCTCCTTAAAAAAGACTATTAAAGAGCCCCCCACCAGTATTCTTCCTGAGATGCATGGCAATGAATCATAGAATAATGCAGCCTCTGAAGAATTAAAGTTGAGGGTCACCCAAAGGGCAAAGGAGCAACCCACAGTGTGTATGGACAGACTGTAATGCATTACTAATGAAGAATTTCACTGAAGGAGTGTCATAGAGTACATCATCACAGAGATATATGACTGGAGGGAAAAAAGAAGAGACTACAGAGAGTAAGAGAACATGTAGTGTGACGAAGAGATCCCTGCTGGAAAACCCATCAGCGTCCATGGAAAGGGAAGACCTCTAGGAGAAAGAGCACCCCTATAATGAATAAACTCCCAAAAATATTTCTGGGAACAATGAATGAGAGCTACACAGGAAAGAGAGGAACAAATGCATTGCAATCTGTGACATTGAAAGGAGCATCCACAGATCCCAAATTGGAAAAGCAAAGTGGACTACAATTTTAAATTTGAAAACCTTTCCCTTCTGTCTTAGAACCAATACTATGTACTGGGTGTAAGGCAGAAGAATGGTAAGAGCTAGGCAAAGAGGGTTAAGTGACTTACCCAGGGTCACCCAACTAGGAAGTATTTAGGACCAAATTTGAACCCAGGACCTTCCATCGCTAGGTCTGGCTCTCAATCCATTGAGCCATCAAGCTGCCACCACACAAAGAAGCCTATTAAATGGCATGATAAAATCTTTATAGGAAAAGTGGGAATTTCAAGTAGAATAAAACCCATTGCATATCATGGTTAAAAAGGTTTCACTCTTTGGAAAGTTAGGAGAGAAAACTTTGTCACTGACTATACACACACACACACACACACACACACACACAGAGATACAGGCATAAAATAGGTAGATAGATGCATGGATAGATAGATAGTGGTTGGATGAATGGATGGATAGATAGGTAGAAATTACATAGATATAAAGGTAGATAGATATAAAGATAGAGAGAGAGAGAGATGGATGGATGGATGGATGGATGGATGGATGGATGGATAAATGGATGGATGGATAAATGGATGGATGGATGGATGGATATGTCATCAGGTAATATGAACACATTCTCTGTCATGAGGAAAATGGGGGATTAGTATTGAAGGAAATGACATGAATAGAAAATGTAAAAACAATCATACACCCACACAGAGCTACTCTATATAGCACTGGACTCAATGAAGGTTGTCTTCTGTTGTAATCAAGGAACAGATTCTAGCTTAGGAACATGATGAATTAATGAGATGAACTTGGCAAATGGCTCCTAAGTCACATTCACTCAGAACAAGGAGAGGAGAAAGGTAGGGGAAAAGGAAGGAGCTGAATAATAGACAGGACCATTGTCCAGAGATTGATACCTTCAAGGGACCTCAGAGGTTACCTCCTCCAACCTGTTCATTTTACAGATTTGGAAACTGAGGCCCAGAGAGACCAAACAACTTGTACCATGTCTCATAGATATTAAGTGGCTTAAGTGGACCTGAATTCAGGTCCAATGACCACCAATTTGGCAGGAAAATTCAGCATTCTTTCCCCTGGACCATTTCATCTCTCCACAAAATTACTATTAGACATCAGAGAATGGACAAAGAATCATTGTTTCTATTTATGCTTTCCTATTTAGAACTTTGATTTCATCTCTCCTGGGCTTTGTGAAACTGAAGGACCTTGCCATGAGACAACACTAACCTGATAGTTTCTAAGGAATTCTAGAAGATGACGGGCTAAATTAGTCCTTTGGTTTTATAGACTCAATACTACATATGGAAGTGCCGCCTCCATAGCCAACTTCTGCCCATAACGCCTACTAGTGAGGCATTAATAACAAACCCCTAAAGCACTGTGCCCCAGCTCGCTCCATCATAATATAATTTATAGGGGAGTTTGCTACTGTTCATTGGTGAAAGGTGTTTCCACACTGAAGGTGCCCTCCATAGATGAGACTGCAACTCTGCACCACAAAAGCCGGAACTTCCCTTCCCCAACCTGATTTTGCAATGAGGAAAACCTGGAGCAGGTGGAGGGAGGGAAGGAGATTTTCATGGGTGTATATGTATACAAGAAACAAACATGGCGTACATAGTGAACAGAATGTGTACGTGTTAGAAGGGTTCAAATCCCAACTCTGACACATATCGGCCGTGAGACCTGGCCAAGTCACTGCTCTAGGAAGCTCCATAAGACTAAATATCAGAGACAGCCAACCTGAATGAGCAGAAGTTCCTCTCAAAGAGCTGCATTCACTGGTAACTAGTATTTTTATGTGCATTGGGGCTCACCAAATATTATTTATATATAAAACCTCATTTAATCCTTACAACAACCCAGAGGAGTAGCTACAATTATTTTCCTTATTTGAAAAAGGAGGAAATTGAGCCAAATAGTGGTTAAGTGACTTGCCCAGGGCCACATGGCTAGTAATTGGCTGAAACGGGATTGGAACTCCAGTTTTCTTGAATCCAAGTCCAATGCCCTGTCCATTGTACTCTATAGCTGTCCTTGTTTATATAAATATAGACAAATCCATACATATCCATGCACATTTGTTTAGAAAGAAATATCACTATTTTTATGCAGAAATTGTTGTTAATTTTTTTTTATAAGCCCTTGAGTGTTTATAAGGAATAGGCATAGGATTTCTGGATATTAGCTTGGAGATCTGGCAAAAGAGCCCATGTTGTCTGACTCCTTGTTTTGTGCTTTCGCCCCATATCTGGCTAGAGCAACAAAAAAGAGCAATTCCAACACAGAAGAACTGTTTCCAGTCCCAGGGACAGTGAAAACTAAGTAGATTAAAAGGTGGGAAACATGGATATTAATGGAATAAATGGTAGTGAAACCTTGCTAAGAATTTGTTATAAAGCTTCTTGCACAGTTTGTCCTTCTCTGTTTAAATATTTAGGACCCATGTACAAGTTCATCGTTTTCCACTGCTCCCCTAAATAAATTTCCCTCATTAATGGTTTCTTTTGGGCAATGTATCCCCTGGGAACCTGTGTAAAGAGCTTTACTGTAGATCTCGAAATGACCAAAAGCCTGAAATGAAAGGGGGGTAAAATAAAATAGAATATTAGAATGAACCAAACAAAATAAAAGCAAAAGAATTATCCTCTGGGGTCTGAGACCCCTCAGGTCAATGCACAGTCACAGATTTTTTATCACTGAAAAACAGGGATCCATCAGGACAGCAAGGTCCAAGGTTGGGGGACCAGAAGGCAAAAATAACTGAAAGAATAACTTATTAGGCCAGATGTCCTTGCTTGCAGGATATTCTAAAGAAACATCCCAGAAAGTGAAACTTCATTCCTGTGTCCTGGAGTTGATGTGGAAGGGGATAAGGGGAGAACATCCTGAACACAGAAAGGAAGAAGGGAAGGAATCTCCACTCAGCTCAAGCAATAAGGAGCCAGGCACAGTCATTCTTGGAAGTAAGTAGATAGGTGGAGACCAGGTATTTGGACTGTCTTCTAAGAATGACTGACACTGAGCACATTCACTAATCAGATCTGTCCTTTTTTCATCTTGGCCAAATTACTAACTGGGGAAAAGTTTGAAGCATATTTAAATAAAAATAGCCATGGAGATAGTCTGTTTTGTTAGATATCTTAAAACTTAAAACAAAGACTTATACATTTCCTTTCCCCCCCCTCACACCCTTCCCTTCCATCTTAGAATCAATACTGGGTATTCCAAGGCAGAAGAGTGGTAAGAGTTTAGCAATGGGGGTGAAGTGACTTGAATAGGGTCACACAGCTAAGAAGTGTCTGAGGCAAGATTTGAACCCAGGACCTCCTGTTTCCAGGTTTGGTTCTCCATCTACTTAGTCATCCAGCTGTCCCCTTTAATTTTCAAACAGATCCTGACTGACCACAGAAATGACTGGAAGGAGCTAGCCAGGGAAGTCTCCATTCCAAAGTGCAAATGTTTAGAGTTGACAACACATGAATTCACCAGGAAGCAATGGATGTTCACCAGGATAGAGAGAGGAAAAGCCATGGATTTGGAGTCAGGAGACCTGCTTTGAATTCCAACTTTTACCACCTGGCTGCCTTTGGGCAGAGTGCCATCTGCCTGTAAGCCTCAATTGAGTTTTCTCTTCTTTAAAACTGGGAGGGCTAGGGAAGGAGTAAGGACTCGAGGATTTCCTAATACCCCTTCTGCTTCCAAATTATATAACTAGGACCTTAATGAGATTATATATCTAGAATTGGAAGAGCCTTTGGAGATCATCTAGCCCAGGTGGTTTACATTTCAGACTAATTTATTAGTATTTTACCAGTGAAACTATCATTTATTAATGTGCAAGACTGTACCAGAGACATAAAGACAAAACAAAATCATCCCTCAGGCTTTCAGAAATTTACTGTCTAGTAGGGGATAGGGAGGTTGGATTGGGAGAGAGAACAGGCTACACAATTAAGCACAAAACAAGTTGAAGTCCAATCAGAATGAAGGAGAGATTCACATAACATGTTCTAGAAAAATCTGATAATCTGAAAAGGGGAAAAAATCCACTTAACTGAAGCCAAAGCAGGATTCTCAAGTTTAATGGAAAAAAATAAAAAAAAGAACTTGTTGTAGAAATATATGAGTCAAATATCTGTGCTTTTAAAACTCCAACTAACTAACTAACTAACTATATATATGGTTAAATTGTGTAATTTTAAAAAGACAGCCAAAGATTTGAAATCCACTAAGAAATAGATTTTTAATGAAATGGTTCCTTGTTAACCATGAGAAGGATTGTTTTAAAAACATACTTTCTTATTGTCCTGTTGGGAAATTTGTGACGCTCCAAGTCTTTAAATCAGTTTAACACAACAGAGATTAGAACAATATACTCTCTAGCTCCAGTGGCCACAATGCAATAAAATATAGGGCCGTGGGTGACAATTATCCTTTTCTGTGACACATATTCTGAAAATCCTCCTTTGACATCTCACACACATCATATGGAAAATGATGCCTCCCCCAAGAGCTTTGGGCCTCTTTTCTCTGTTTCCAACATGAAAGACTCCTGGCCCTATGAATGAATGAATACAAGGGAGACATGATTTAAGAGCCGATGGACAACCAGACGTAGCCAGCGGGGAGCGCTCTGAGCGGCACCAGCTTGCCGCCAGTGAGATGGAAACACATTACCCCGGGGACAAAAGAAGTCAATGAAATTAATGGCATTCTTTTGCATGTCGTGTGAGTGGTATATTGCTTAAAAGAAGAATCTATTTCATTATATAATAATCTGAGCATCTCTCGTTTTCTCCCTATAATATATATGTAGATACACACATCTTAGGTATATGCATGCATTGTTGTATATATCTGTATATCGATATACACACAGAGAGATGGAGAGAGATAAAGAGATGCAAAGAGACACAGAGAGACAGAGCTGACCTTCAGTGTTGCTTAGTGGAAGTCAGGGACTATGTGGGTCCAAGTTCTGACTTAGATACTCTGTGTGACCCTGAGTAAGTCATTTAACTTTTTTGTACACCAATCCCCTCCCCTCACCAGACAAGTCTCTGTTGAAAAGAAAGTGATAGTTTGCATGGTAGAAGGAAGTTCCTCACTGGGTACTTGCAAAAATATGAAATTCTCTCATTTTCTCTCTCTCTGTCTCTCTCTGTCTCTATGTCTGTCTGTCTCTGCTTCTCTCTGTCTCTCAATATCTTTCTCACTCTGTCTCTCACTCTTTCTCTCTGTCTCTCTCTCATTCTCTTTCTCACTGTCTCTGTCTTTCTCTCACTCTCTGTCTCTGTCCTTCTGTCTGTCTGTCTGTCTCTTTCTCTTCTCTTTGTCTCTGTCTCTCTGTCTTTCATTCTCTTTCTCATTCTCTCTGTCTCTCTCAATCTCTTTCTCACTGTCTCTCACTTTCTGTCTCTGTCTTTCCCTGCTTCTCTCTATCTCTGTCTCTCTCTGTCTCTCATTCTCTTTCTCACTCTTTGTCTTTCTTTCTTTCACTCTCTGTCTCTGTCTCTCTGCCTCTTTGTCTCTGTCTGTCTCTCCACTTCTCTTTGTCCCTCTCTCTATGTCTCTGTCTCTCTGTCTCCCTCCCTCCCTCTTTCCTTCCCTCAACTGGCTTTGGGTCTCAGGATTCACTGTATATTCTAATAATATTTTTTTTCTAAACAGCATAATAAATATAGTAAAAAATATGACACACGAGTATAGAAATCTCCCTCCAGTAAAGCTTTTTTCTTCTAATGGATTGGGGGTGGGTGACTCTGGATTCTAAGAGAGCTAAATGCCAAGAACTTCTGTATCTGGAAGCAAGTTTGGGTAATTCACACAGACCTGAGTTCAAATTTTGCCTTTGACACTTATCAGATATGTGACCCATGAGAGATCACTTGCTCCCTAGGCCTCAGCTTCCTCTTGTAAAACAGGGGTAAAAACAGCACCAGACTCATAGAGTTGTACTCAGATGGGAAGTGTTCTGTTCCTTAAAGGGCTTATAGAAATGGGAGTTATTAAGAACTCATTAAATCTTGTACCAAGGCATGGAGGGATGGCCAACTGTACAGGAGCAGGGCTGTCACACTTCCTCATCCTAGCAAATTGGGGCACTTAAAAGCCCTGAAGCCTTGAGGTTGGGGCTCTTTCATGGAACTAAGACACAACTCACTCATTCATAGAATTGTTCAAGGTGCCTGCAGAACTACTACAGCTGACCGGGAGGGAGGGGAACGAAGCTCCTCCTTGGGCGAATACTGACCTAGCTGTTGGGTTTTTAAAGGGGAAGAAAAGGTGAGTGAGTAGAAACTTGGGATTTTCCATGACAATCTCTACCTGCTAAGAGCAGAAATCTGGATAAAATGTGCCAAATGTATGCCGAGGGCAATTAAATTTTGAAAATGGATGCCAATACACTCTGGAGTTTTCAACCTGGATATTCACAATGGAAATGCTTCTTTGCCTCTGATTGGGGCCATGATGGAGGATGGAACCAATGGGAAAACAAATCAACAGAAAGACTATTTGTCAGGTTTTCTGCCAAGCCTTACAGGAAGCAGATTAAAAGCAGGGAGCCAGAGTGTCATCCTCTTAGGATAAAGGCCAGGGAAGAGCAGTCACTATTTGGTAGAGGGACCCATGTTCTCTGTAAAATAGAGTGGCTGTCACCCGGGAAAACATCAGAAGAAGGAAACTGAGTCAGAAGAGCTGGCATTGTTAAGCACCAGCTACCATTTTCAGTCAATCTAATTTCTCAGATAATTAAAAAGGGTCACTTGGGGGCAGTGCTGTTCAAGAGCTGGGCCCAAAGGCAAAGAGCAGTTTTTTATTTTTTTTTGTTTTCTTTCTTCCAGGTATTGAGGTTCTACCCAGACCATTGGAATAGCAAGATCTGTTCTCAATCCAGATCCTTAGAACTTGTCAAAGATATCAGGCCATCCCTAGTGCTAATGGGTGACCACATTCTGCATTATGATTTATTTTGGGAATGAACCACAGATAATATTTTAAAACTTAGAGCTGGTCTGTGAACATTCCCGTTGGGTTCAGAATTGGCACTTATCTTAATAACATTATAAAGAAATGTATGGTCTACTGAGCTGGGCTGGCTGATGAGATCTCAGTCTTAGCACAGAGATTTAAGGGGAACCAAAGGAATGGATAATCCTGTGTGTGTGTATGTGCATGCGTATTCTCCAATGAATTCCTTGATATCTCCCTACTAGAATTGGGTTGGCTTTAGGAAACAAACTTCCCTACAGATCACACTTCTTAGGCAGGGGTCCCTGCACCCCAAAGAAGTCTATTCACAAATATGAGAAAATATACAATGATAATTAATAATAATAATAGCTAACATTTATATACCATTTTTAGGTTTGCAAAGACTGTTACAAATATTGCTTTGTTTGGTTCTTAACCACCCTGGGTTATAATTGCTACTGTTATCCCTATTTTCAGAAGAGGAAACTGAGGCAGGGAGAGACTAAGTGCCATGCTCAGGGTGACATAGTCAGTAAGTATCTGAGGCTGGATTTGATTTCAATTTTCCCTGACTCCATATCTAGTGAGCCTCTTAGCTGTCTCTTCATTTTCATCAGCTTCACTCCATTTTAAAAAATATTATTCTGAGAAGGGAAGCTTCCCCAAATTGTTTAAGGGATTTATGACACCGAAGAATGGAGCTCCAGATCATACATCACCAGACATTCACTCCTTGGCCAGAATGATGTGGGGCAACTGGGTGGAGTAGTATTTAGGGAACTAAAGTCAGGAAGAGCTGAGTTCAAATTCAGCCTCAGGCACATGTAAGCTTGTTTGGCTAGGGCATGTCACTTATCCTCTGTTTGTCTAGTTTCCTCATCTATAAAATGGGGCTAATAGCAAATTTGTTGTTAATAGTGGCCTTGTCAGGAGGCCCAAATGAGATAACTATAAAGCACTCAACACAGTGCTTGGCATGTTATATATGCTATATGAATGTTATTTACTATTAATTCAACAGATTAGTCTACCAGTGAACTGCTAGTAGCTAGACAGGAGAACATTTGATATCAGTAATATTTTTTTTTGTAGGAAATAAATGTATGGCACAAATGACAGGCAATCCAGTGAGGGATCCTGGCACCTAAGAAGCAGCAGGAAATGCCCAAGTACCAGGAAGGTCAGAATGAAAGTTGACCAGGATTAAGAAAAAACAAACAAACAAACATTTATTGGGCCATTTTTCCTAGGGCTGAGTAAGTGCCCTTATCTGTATTTTGTGGCTCGCCAACATTCTTGCTTGCCTACAGCCTGGCAAAGTTATCCCTCCATACTAAGGATGAACTAGATCAAATGAACAGGCTGAACTAATGGATTTTTCAACTACTTTTGGTGTTAAAAGTCCTTTGGCCAAGGAGCATAGGGTTGGCTTCCCATCCAATGGAGGCATCCTCTTGAATATGCCCTTGTCAGCTTAAACTAGTGGCATGATACACTCACTCTCATGCCAAACAGGCCCGCCATTTTAACACAGCTGGAAATGTATGAGGTTCTTACTTCCCCTAAGACCAAATATATCTCCTTGTACCTTCTCCCCACCCCAGAGGTCCTCTAGACTTACAAATATATCATCTTCCAAATGACTGCTCTTTAAATATTTAAGGACAGTAATGAAATCCCTGTTAAATCTTCTTTCTGGGTCCTCTCATGCATCTTGATTTATGGATCAAGGTAAACACTGGAATTTATGTATATGGGCCTGAACCAAATTAATTTTAAAAGTCAGCCTGTTTAACTCTAAACCAGTCCTTCCCATTCCCCATCAGAGAGAGAGAGAGAGTGAGAGAGAGAGAGAGAGAGAGAGAGAGAGAGAGAGAGAGAGAGAGAGAAGGAGGGAGGGGGAGAGAGAGAGAGAAAGAGAGAGAGAAGAAGGAGGGAGGAAGGGAGACAGACAGAGAGGGAGGGGAGAGGGAGAGAGGAAGAGAGAGAAAACTTAAATAGCTATTTGATTTCCCCCAGAAAACCAGCAGTAATTTGAATAAATGGGCATCTACCCAAATAATGATTTGGAGGAGAAATTATTTTGGCTAACTGGACACCAGTTTATATTCCTGGTATAGATGACACTTACTAGATTTGTTTATACATGGCTCCCTATGGCTATTTCCATAGACAATATTCCCTTCCTTCAGGCAGTCATTCATTCTTGGCAGCATCCACCCTTTAAAGCAGGGTTGGTGAGTTTTATGAAATGTTTAGAAATCGTGTCCGATCACATTTCTGTATAAAAGTGGGTTGCTATTTAAAGCTCCTGGCAGTAAATCCTTAGTAAAGTCAAGTTTTCCTGTTGGAAACAGCAGTTCTATATGATTTTAAGGATGGTTGTTCTTTTAAAAGTCCCCAAAGAACTGAATCTTTAACCATTTATAGGTAACCTGTCATTGATAAACTTTCTATTTTATATACTTGGGTTCCCCTTAAAATAAATTAACTTAAATACTGAAACCCTATATTAAAAGCTGGCTTCCATCTATTCATTCTTTGTGGAAAGTGAAAAAAAGGGAGCTCAAGATCAGCACCATCGTTACCTATGGAAATCAACCCAGCTAACTCAATGCCTCTATTTTCCCTCAATGCTTCCATTTTCTGTTAGGAGTGTACAGGCAACCCTTGGTTATTCAAAAGTTCTATTATAAAGTCCATTTGTATGTCTTTCGTTTGGCACTTAGACTATCTCACACACACACACACACACACACACACACACACACACACACACACACACACACACAGAAAGAGGCAGAATGGACAGAAAGTCAGCTGTGAAGCCAGGGTTCTACCTCTAAAATATATGAGCTGTTTGACCCCAAGCAAGTCATTTCATTTCTCAGGAGTCTAGGCAATTGTCTAAAAGGCTGGGCACTCTTCTATAGCAATGAAATCTCAGGTGCTCTAAACCCACAATATACTTGTAGTAGAGTCACAGTCTTTTTCTTTTTTTTTTTTTAAACCCTCACCTTCCATCTCGGAGTCAATACTGTGTATTGGCTCCAAGGCAGAAGAGTGGTAAGGGCTAGGCAATGAGGGTAAAGTGACTTGCCCAGGGTCACACAGCTAGGAAGTGTCTGAGGCACTTCCCATCTCTAGGATGGCTCTCCATCTGACTCTCAATCCACTGAGCCACCCAGCTGTCCCGGAGACATAGTCTTCTAATATTAATTAACTCTACAAAACAAGGTTGTTAGGAAAAAATAACACAAGTGGTACTTGGTTTCATAAGAAGGGTATTGAAAAGGGAGATAGATTTCTTTGAACTACTGAAACTTTTAAAAAGATCTTTGTTGAAATCTGAGGTTACAGTGACGAATTGAAGAGCTGGGGGTGAACTGAGTTGAGTCAGCTCATTGGAAACATTTACTAAATAAATTCTAAGTAATTTGGCGAGCAGGTAGCTACCAAGGGTATTAGAAAGGGCTTCATGTAGGAGGTGGACTTTGAGCTGAAAAGAGAAGAAAAGAGGCATGCATTGGGCTAGGACATCTGCGAATTTTTGTTTAGTTATTTTTCAGCCATGTCTGATTCTTCGTAATCCCATTTGGGATTTTCTTGGCAAATATACTGGAATAGTTTGCCATTTGGGGCTTCTACCTGTGAGAAAATGGAATTGCTAAGCACCTAGGGGGAAAAAAGGATTTTGTATATTTTGGAGGAGGGGTGAAACTTGACTGTGGGTCCCCTTTCTTGACTGGAAAGGAAGAGTAATTTCATATCTAAGGAACAGGAGAGATGAAGAGTCTTTGTAACTGGCAGAAATAGGCAACATTTTTAGAATAGTTTGAGATTGTCTGAAAGAAGAGAAGGAGAACAAAAGGGAGAGCTTGACCACTTGGGTCAGCCACTCCTTGACTTATGAAATAATGTCACCCAGAAGTTCACTTGTAAGCCTATAGTTTGAACTTCAAAGACCTTTCCCATAGAAATAGGCAGTATGACATAATGTATAGAGAATTGTGTTTGTAATCTGAAGACCTGAGTTCAAGTTCTACCTCTAATTGAACCCTGGATAATCATGACTTCTCAATGTTCTAATTTGCTAAGATTGTCAATAGCAGCAAAGGTACCAACCCATCTTGGGAGTAGGCTTCTTCTTGGAATCCTCTATCACAGTGAAATTGATAGTCTAGTCCCTACCTTTTGTATAGAGTAATAAAAGCATATGTTGTCTCCTACAAGAGGGGAAGGGGGCGTCAATGACTTTAATTTCTCTTTGTATCTCCTTGAGTAAATTCTATATTGGTTGATGATATGTGATTTGAATCCAAGACTCCAAAACTTGAGAAATCTATGATTTGATCATTGTTGATATTCTCTTCAGGAACCCAGACCACAGTTCCTTTGGGTCCTAGCAGAGAGTCTTTGAGAGTTCCTTGGTTCAGTGAGTTCATTGTGCTTAGGACACCTCAGAAAGAAGCCTCCCTAAACTCATCCAGGTTGGTCTTTGAACAAAACCTACATTGTCTATCTTGGGTCTATCTTTTGAGTCTTTTCACCATTTTATAAAGTATTTGAGGTGAAACTCCCCTGCCATAATCTGATAGAGCTCCTAAATATGTCCACACCACAGAGAATTGAAATGAGAATCTGGGTGAGTTTTTGTCAAAGTAGCTTTGACAACTACAAATAACTGATATTAATCATCAATGAGAAGCATTTATTAAGCTCCTATTATGTTGCTGGATCCCATGCTAAGCTCTGGAGGATACAAAGAAAGACAAAACAAATGTATCAAACCAGAAACATATTTAAGCCTCTTTTCAGTCATTTCCCCAAAATAAATTATGAAAATCTCTCCTAATTCTTAATCATTCAATAGATTAATAAGCAGGAATTAAATATTTACTTTGTGTCAAGCATTATTCTAGGCCCTAGGGATCATAAGATCATAGATTTCAGGCTGGAAGAAATGGAAGAAGGTTATCTGGTCCAATGCCTTCAGTTTTTTAGATGAATAAACTGAGAGTTTAAAAAAAAGGTACGTGAAAGAAAATGGTGTCTTCCTCCCAAGAGTTTACTTACTAATGTTGGAGATAATATGCATTTATTCATTATGCAAAAATGAATATATGCAAAATATGTATTATATGCATATAATGAATATAAGCTATGTATGTGTACACGTGCATGTGTGAGTGTGTTGTAGGAAGGAATGCATTAAGAGTTAGGAAGATCAGGACAAAAAAAGAACACAAATGCACAAACAAAAATTGCCCTGTATAGTCACCATTTCCTGAGATTGAGTCACAAATCTAGCCTAAAGAAATACTACATGAACAAGCATGCTTCTTGTTAACTAAGGGAGGAGTATATGTGTGTCTGTAGGGATGAGGGAATACAATAAAGTCAGTCAGTTGACTTTCTCAAATAGCCACCAAGAAAGGGTTGGGGGAAGAAAAGAGAGAATTTTTTTTTCTTACTTCAAAATTTCCCTATAAAAACAGTGAATAATAACCTAGTAGATTAGCCAATATGACAGGAAAGGAAAACAATAAATGTTGGAGGGGTTGGGGTAAAATTGGGACACTAATGCATTGCTGGTGGAATTGTGAATTAATCCAACCATTCTGGAAGGCAATTTGAAATTAAGCCCAAAGGGCTTTAAAAGGTTACATGTCCTTTGATCTAGACATATCACTACTGGGTTTGTCCTCCAAAGAGAAAATAATGAAACATATTTGTACAAAAGTATTCATAGCAGTGCTCTTTGTGGTGGCAAAAAATTGGAAAATGAGGGGGTGTCCATTGATTGGAGAATGGCTAAACAAATTGTGGTATCTGATGGTGATAGAATACTATTGTGCTCAAAGGAATGATGAACTGCTTGACTGCTATATGAACTGGGAGAACCTCAATGAACTGATGCAGAGTGAAATGAGCAGAAACAGGAGAACGTTGTACACATTGTGTAACAATGTGTAACATTATATAACACATAGTGAAACATTGTGGAACTATTCGATATAATTACCACTAGTAGCAATGCAACAAGCCAGGATATTTCTGAAGGACTTACATAAAAGAATGCTATCCATATTGAGAGAAAAATCTATGGGAATAGAATCACAAAAAATAAACAACAAAACAAAACATATGACATCACATCAATTGCATATAAGGGTATGTGATTTGGAGATTTGGCTTTAAAGGATCACTCAATAGCAAAAATGAATACTATGGAAATAGGTATCAAGTGATAACATTTGCAAAACCCAGTGGAATTGCTTGTTGGCTCTGGGAGGGGGGAGGGAAAGAAAATAAATCATGTAAACATGGAAAAATATTTTTTAAATAAATATATAAATTATTTTTAAAATAGTGAATGAGGTAAAGGGAAGGCCAATGTGAATCCTGCAAGTTCTTACTGGATATTTTAGTGATCTGAACACAAGGAACAAGATTGGATTAAAGAATGAACAAGCAGTTATTCTAAACAGGCAAATACTTTTCTTACTGTCTCCCCAGTTTCTGTCCCCTGTGTGAATACTTTGGAGGAGGTACACTCAAAAATGGTTGCCTCCATTCACATGGAATCTCTGATACTGAGTGATGGGAGATTGGGGTTTTCTGTGAATTTTGCTGTTAATATCTTTAACTCAGTTTCAGTGTCAACCTCAGAGATGTCATAGGGATGCAAACTATTATAACTGAGGAACATAAATCCCCATGTATCCTACATCACATACAATTAAAAGGGTTCCTTTCTGTCCACATCTTTTCCTGGCTATGAATTAACCTGAAATATTTTGAATTTTATATACAGTCAAGAGAAGACTATGGACCACATAGACCTGTGAGGAGAAGAGATTGAAAATGTAAGTCAGATAATGGAGAGAAGAGATTCCATCATCATGATCAGGAGCACACTACCTCAAGTTAATGTGTGCACTTGGCATTAGAGGAGAGGCACTCAATGGGCATCATGGCCTGCCAGATATACCTAAGGACCCTAGATTGAATGTATAAGTGAACTGAGAATCCTCTGACCTTTCCAAGGCTGGACTAACTACTGTTGACCAGAAACAGTTACTGTTGAAGATGGAAAATGTTGTTAATTGGAGAGAAGACTGAATACTTAAGCACAAAAATGGATCTCAAAGAATATAAACATTTCCAGTTGATGACCGCCTTTCTGAAGGTCATATCTTTAAAAACAAAGTGCACCAAATCTTTTTACAAATTAATTTTCCTTCTCTTGACTATGTTGTTTCTAGTCTAATATCTGCTATATTTCCCACATAATGGCATGCCATAGATTTATTGGTTTCCCCCCTAAACCCCAAACTCCAATGATGCAATTTCCATGCCCCATAATTTGGGGAAATGGATGATATTTAAGTATCTTAACTGAGATAGTAAGGATTTCTTCTTTCCTTCCTTCCTTCCTTCCTTCCTTCCTTCCTTCCTTCCTTCCTTCCTTCCTTCCCTCCCTCCCTCCCTCCCTCCCTCCCTTTCTTTCTTTCTTTCTTTCTTTCTTTCTTTCTTTCTTTCTTTCTTTCTTTCTTTCTTTCTTTCTTTGTTCCTTTCTTCCTTTCTTCCTTTCCTCTTGTTTTCCATTTTAAAATCAATATTGTGTAGTAGTTCCAAGGCAGAACAGTAAGGACTAGGCTATGGGGGTTAAATGACTTGCCTAAGGATCACTCAGTTAGGAAGAGTCTGTGGCCAGATTGGATTATCTCTAGGCCTGGCTCTCAATCCACTAAGCCACCTAGCTGCCCCTGACAAGGATTTCTACAGCTATAATTTAAATTCCTGATTTTATAATTTCTTGGGCTATGAAAAGGAGAGACAAGGACAAGCTTGATTACTATTTTCTTGTTTCTTTTCTAAGCAACTTGGGGTCAAATGATTAACAGATGGGCAACAATGGGGGGAAATCTGGTAGAGAGGTTAAATAGTTTATACCATCTTTTGAAGAAATATCTCTAATTCATCCAAAATAACAGAATCTGGGAGTTGAAAGAAACCTTAACTAGAAAACTAGTCCAATACATATAATATAGAAATCCCTATTCTAACATATCATCAAGTGATTATCAAGCCTTTCCTTTCCAACATCCAAGGAAGTACAATCCACCTTTTTTTCTCATGGCAGTCCATTTCCCCTTGGAAAACTCTAATTGCTAGAAAGTTTTCTTACTATCAAGATGAAATTTACCTTTTACCAACTTCTACCTTTGCTTGTGAAGCTACCTTCTGAGGCCAAGCAAAGCAAATCTAATCCCTTTGCCACTTGACAGCTCTTCCAATATTTCAACATAGCTATCGTTCCCTCTGTCTTTCTCCCTACACCAAGTCTTCTCTTTTCCACAGTAAACATCCCCAAAGCTTTCAAATTATCCTCCTTTGACAGTTGGTTGGTGATTTGTCACCAGGTATGCTTACAGATTATATATGATTTTACACAAGGTAGAAAAAACTCTAGGTGGGCATCCACTGAGCAGTTGTGAAGACTAAGACAAGAGGAAAAAAGAAAAGAAGGGGTATGCGATACTACAAATCCCAGATTCCCAGCCTCTATTGGCAGGCAAATGCTTTTATAGTCTCTTAAGGATATTTAATTCTGTATGCCATTTCAACGATGGACAATGCTCCCACCATTGAACTAGATAATAGGCAACTTCCTTGGGACAAACCAGTGCAAAACTTGCTATTCCAATCCCATTGATAGCTTTATCTGTGTAGGATTAGCTTGTAAAGATCTCTCCTGGAAACCAAAGCTGGATCAAACCACGGTGGTTTCAACAGAACAGGACCATACTTGTTTTCCCCTCCCCAGCCGTGTCCACTTAAACCTGGCCAGTTTTGATTCCAAAAATACACTTTGAAGAAGACACTGATAAGGAGATTATGCCACACCGGCTACTATCACTGTGTCCTTTCTGAAATCCAGTTAGAACAGCAGGCCCACATGTGAAATTCCATGTTTTTGCCTGTGGTCATTCTCACCACAAAGCCGCCACACTGGGACATCTGCTATTCTGATTGCAATGTACGTCCAGAGAAGAAGGGCCCAGAGAGAGATTGGTATAAATGGCCATTTTAGCATGCTTGTTTCGAGTTGCAGCCCATTGTCCTTTCCAGAAGCTTGCCAAAGATATAATTGTAGAATGGGTCAGAATAAGGTATCACATTAGAGATCAGTGAAGAGGTCAAAATAGAACAGTTTATTATTATTGCTCACCAAGGATACTAGCTATTATGATTCAACAACTCCCTTACTGTGACAAAGAACCTGATGGAAACAGAAATTGGATTGACAGCTTTTCCCCCATATCCTCTCTTCGAAGAGTGATGGTAATGAGGCTAGGAAATGATCTTGCCCCTGACCTTTCTCTCCAAAGGCAGAAGGAGAATCATACAAGGCACAAGAGATTACATAAGAATGTTGTACTCTATTTTCCTGGACCTACATCCCATTCAAACACATGGGAGCAATACCCTTCTAGGTAATGAATGAGATCTATTTAGCCTTGTCACCTTTATTCTGACTCATTATCCAATCTTTCCAATTTCAGAATAGTTCCATGTCTACAGCATTTCAAGGCTGGGCTACTCCATTTTTTTGTTTTGGTACCATCTAAGAAGTTGACCTGAGAATCTATCATGTTCTAATCTTGAGCATAAATAATTTCTCAGATTTCAGATTGGATATTTCCAACCAGCCTTCTTGGCTACATTGCCAAATGTAACCAAGTCAACATCTGTTACAGAGGTGTCAGTAACCAGAAAGAATTTCTTGTTGGAAGCCAATTTTCTGATTTTTCCAAGATATCACATACGTATCAGCCTCTAATTGCTTTCCTTGGAGATGGTCTTAATCTCATGGAATTTTAAGAGTCAAGAGGTTCATCAGCAAGTGATCCAAACTCCAGAATTAAACAGTAGAAGGAGGGAGTATTCCAGAAACAGCAGTATATAGAGTAAGGAATTTCTAAGCTTGGGGGAGGAGGTTTTTTTTTAAACCCTTACCTTCTGTCTTGTCAATACTGTGTATTGGCTCCAAGGCATAAGAGTGGTAAGGGCTGGGCAATGGGGGTAAAGTGACTTGCCCAGGGTCACACAGTTGGGAAGTGTCTGAGGCCAGATTTGAACCTAGGACCTCCCATCTCTAGGCCTGGCTCTCAATCCACTGAGCCACCCAGCTGCCCCCAGGGGGAGGAGTTTTAATGCCTTTGAAGTACAATATTAGGGATGGTTGGTGACATGGTACCTTGAATAACACCATAAGTTCATAGGCCCACAGTGGAAAGAGACTTCAAAGGCCATCTAAGCCAATGTCCCTTTTTTACATAGGAGGAAACTGAGGTCAGGGAAGGGAAATCACTTTTCAAAGGCCATAAAAATAATAAATAGTAGCAACAAGATGTAAATGGGGGTGTTCAGATTCTAATTTGATTTCCTTTGCCCCTATTCAAGACTTCTTTCAATTGATGCCTTTAAAGGATAGTTTAGCCTGATCTCAACAGTTTAAAGTTGAGATTAATACATAACTATTTGGTTAAAAGAATCCAAAGTCCCACTTATTTTATAAGCTTTTTGTCAAATTGGTCCCAAAGATGAAGTAAAGAGACTAATTGCAATGAGCTGACTTTTGTGTAAGGCTTAAAATAATATACTTTACCTCATTTAAGACCCATAATAACCTGTAAGAGATTTCAGATATTATGACATCCATTTAAAGGTGAGGAGATAGAAGATTTAGGTAGGTTTAATGATTGTTCTTCAAAATACAACAAGTAAATTGTATAAGGCACATCCAGACTCTAAGTCTTCTCTTAACAAAGAAGAGTAGAAAAGGTGCTGTGTTTTTGGAAGGGGGCTCCGGGTTCAAATACTGACATTGATACTACTTGTGTGATCTTGAGCAAGTCTCTCTTAATTCTAGTGTTTTCATTCCACTGATTACCTCTAATTTACTCCATGTTTGTACTGAGGTGTTTGCATGTTGCCTCCCTCACTAAACTGTGTGAAAAATGACTGAATGACAGGACCAAATTTTTAGAGAGAAGAAACACTGAAAGTGAAGTGACTTGGTCACCACAATTAGTAAATTGGAAACAGGAATTTGAAGCCAGATTGTGAGTCATTGGCTAGTTTTGATTCTACTAAGTGATCCTTTTCCTTAATAACTCGTGGCTTCAAATACAGTTTTTAAAGCTTCAGATGTTGGTCCTCATCAGTGGGATAAAGAATAGAAATGCAAAGAAGAGAAACTGACATTCTTAAAGACTAGAATTTATTTTGAATTTTGTATGCCTACTTATAATAAATAATAAATAAATAAACCTTTTAAGTTGACAAAATATATTTATTAGCTATTTTTAATGAAGGCCAATTTTACCATATGTAGATATTTTCTGTTTTCATGTTCATGGCAGTTTCATTTATCAGGTATTGCTTGTGCATTTTGAAAACATAACAGGCTTTGAAATAGAATCATTTGCTCATGGCTCTGATACAGAGCACACATTATCTTTGGAGTTTAAAAGAGAAAGAAGGGAGGTCAGGGTGGAAAACAGAAACTGCTCTTTTAGCCATTTCTCATATTTCCTGATAAATTTAATTTCCTTCTATGATAGAATGACAGGTGGCCCCAAGTACTTATTTCCCAGGGACAGTCCAGGCCACTCATTTCCCACCACCGGATACTTCCTGCTGGGAATTAACCTTTCCCAGTTCAACTGGGAATTGGAATGAAATCCTAGTCCCTCCCCCTTTTCCCTTTTCTTAACTGCCCCATAAGTAAACATGGAATTCTTTGAGATTTTCTATGGGTTTTTGACACTAGAAACTGCAAGGAAAATCACAAAATAATATATGGGGAAGAGGTAAAGTTAGAGTTCAATGTCTTAGAAAGTTAACCGTCCCTGGCACTTGAGCCAATGGCAAAGTTCATTGCCTAGCCTGATTTTTCCTGAACTTTCATGTGCTCTACAGTCTGAGAGAAAAGTTACTAAATATGACAGAGGAATGTTGGCTAGGGTTAGGGGCAGAGTCATAGCTGACTTGAATGGCTAAAAATACGTCAACATGAAAATGACCCCATTAAACTAGGGTATCGTCCTTAGCACTCATAATATTGGGCTTTCTGGTGGAAATCTTCATTGGCTACATTCCATCACCATAGTCTCAATTTGATCTTACATTACCTTGATTTGAAATCAGGAAGTGGGTTTTAATCCTGGCTCTGCCACTTATTACTTCTGTACCCTTGGAAAAGCAAAGTAGAAAGTCTGTTTCACTTAGAGTCAGAAGACCTGAGTTTGAATTCTGACCCTGGCACATAGGCAGCATGGGAGTATTGTTAGAAAAGTGGACTTGGAGTTCAGAGGTCCTGAGTTGAATCTCTGCTCAGACATTTATTTACATTCTTGGGAAGTCCATTAACCTCTCAGCCTCAGTTCATTCATCTATAAAATGGGAATAGGAATAGTTTTTACCTCATAGGGTTGTTATGAGGAAGACATGAGATAATAGATGTATTGTACTTTGGAAACTTCAAAGTGCTAGGCAAATGCTGTCTCAAATGCTGTCTACCTCTTCCTTGTCATTATCATCATTAGTTGCATGATCTTGGGCAAATCACTTCCTTTCAATAGACCTGGGTTCACTCACTTTGAGGAGATAAGATCAGAGGATCTCTAATTCTCCTTCTAGTTGTAAATAAATCTGAGCGTGTTTATATGTTGTGGGGATGACATTAATTCCTGTCTTACTCTTTGGTTGCATGCTCTGAGATGGAACCAGGAAAAGTACATTCTTTCTCCCTGGGCAAGAAAGTCCAATTTTTAAAAATTATTCTAAGTCAGTCTTGGAAATCTCAGGCTAAGAAATCTCAACCACTTCTGATGTAGGAATTTAAATAGTCACTATGAGATTTTTCATGATTTTTCTCAAAGTTCTGAGACTGAATGATGCCTAAAACGATTGGTCAAAGTTGAAAGCAGTAGGGAGGACTTGGAGGGTTTTGGGTCCCAACCTGCTCTTGAAAACATGTAGAAGCAGGACCAGGAAATGCTCCCTGGGTTGTAATGGTATGCAGAATCTGTCAACTTTGGCTTTGCAAGTAAATTGTTAGTTTTGATCTATCCCCATCTTAACTAAACCAGCTGTCCATTTCCATTAACACATTTAGATATGAAATGAGAAATCCAAATAGTGGGAATATAGATTTTTGCATTTGGGTTTATAACATGCCCGGTAAAGAAGTCAATGTCCTGAGACAATTTGAACAGCCACATATAACATCCATCAGCTTCTGCCACAGGAAAACCCTCATCTGACTTTCTGAAACATCTGGCTTGGTCCTTCCAAGGAAAAGGTGGCAAATTGCTAAGGTTCAGGAAGCGTGGGGATTGTTTTCAAAAAGTGAAGGCACCATTTCAATGCCAAGAAATTCTTTTGCTGACCATGGCCTCCGAAGGAGAAGTTGATATGGCTGATCTAGAAGAACAGATGGGAATACATGGCTTGTGGCCACAGATACTCTGAATTTGCACACCAAGTCCCAAGACATCCCAAGTTGCAAGAAAATGGTGGGAGAGATTAATCATTTGGGAGCCACGTGACAGCTTTATTTCACAGAATCAAGGTAGGAGAGAATTCAGAAGCCCAACTAATGCAACTTTTGCCTGATAAAGAATCCCCTCTACAACAAATCCAACAAGTGGTCATTTGACCTTTACTTGAAGACATCAAGCAAATTTCTCAAAGTCTAATCCAAGTTTGGATAACTAATTGTTAGGAAGTTAGGTGCTTAATAACTGAATGTAGAGTGCATAAATGAATGGATGGTACTATCTAGTAATGAACACTTTCATAGTGTTATAAATTATTATCTGGTTAGAAAATTAAGGGATTTGCTTATTGTCCAATCATCAGAAAGGACACCATTGGCTCTTCTCTCATTTAACAATGTTTAAAATTCTTCATTCCTGGACTGGGGTCTTTTGGACTCAAGGCACATATTAGTTGCTCTGCTCTATTTAGGAATTAGCCCTCATCCCAAATTTAAATCTCTAGTCCTCAAGGAACATATATTACATTTCACAGTTGAATTCAGTGGTCTATTCTCACCCAGGCTACCCAGAAGAAATTAACTGTTTGAGGAAAGACATTAATTTGTTCTTTTTCTCATCTTTTCCTATCCCCAGTGGCAGTAATGGTGGCCAGACTGTGGTAAATAATTAATGTTTGTCAGATTGGATTGGGCACGTTTTCTTTGTTTCCATATCCTGCCACATCTTAGAGAGCAGTGGGCAATATGGGAACAATTATTACAATATCGTGGGACATATTAGAACCTTCAAAAGAATTGCCCACATTAGAACAATATGGCACCTTCAAAAGAGACAAAAAGGAACACAGAGGGGTTGTAAAGTCTGCCCCGTGCCACACAGCAATTCAGCAATGGAATATCGAATCCAATCTCTGTCTTTCAATCCCAATTCTGAGGCTTTCTCCACTAGATCATGCTGTCATTCTCCTCTGGCTGTTCAGGCCCTTGTTGATAATTTATGCCATAAATTGTCATAGGATACATTGAAAAATGTAGACGTATCAAGCAGAGAGCTGAGATTTGGAGAGAAACTCAATCTAAAGCCAAAATTAATCGAAATGTCTCTGGCTCTGACATTGCTAGAAGAAGCATTACTGGGACTTTCAATTTATTCGACCAAGAAAGTGCCGAGTAATATGTTTTAATGCACTTTCTGTAGGTCTGCAATGCAAGTTTGATTTGTTTTTCCGAGAAGCAATTTACTTTTAAATTCCAAAGCTGTAGGCGTCATTGAAGGATGTTTTGGACTACTTAATCATGGCAACACGGATTAAACAGGGAAACCGGCAGTCACAGTACATTTAAAATTGGGCATTCACTGGTTTGACAGAGGGGAGATATAAAACTTTCGAATGCTTACTTTCAGCAGATAGGGGAAATGCTGTTCTCAGGCTCAGAAAGTGGCACATGGCAGCGAGGTTCTTACAGAATGAAGCATGCCAGGCTAAAGGTGATATGTGACCGACTACCCTGAAGAGTGCCTCACATGAGGAATCTCTTAAGTGTCGAGTTTAGAGTATTTCAGCAATCCTTCTGAGAAAACCCAGACTTTTGTGTTTGAAAAAAATGACCATTCAAGCATCGAATGCAAATTGGGCAAAATAGCCTTCATGGGAGAAGGGAAGTTTATTAGCCATTTTTGTAATTATTCTGTCTTCTATTCCTTGAGTGTTCCTCCTTGTACTCTTTTGATCTTGGGGATCCAAAGAACTTGCCCAGATGACACTGGAGAGAGAGAGAGAGAGAGAGAGAGAGAGAGAGAGAGAGAGAGAGAGAGAGAGAGAGAGAGAGAGAGACAGAGAGAGACAGAGAGAGAGAGAGAGAGAGAGAGAGAGAGAGACAGAGAGAGAGACAGAGACACAGAGAGAAAGACAGAGACAGAGAGACAGAGAGAAAGACAGAGACAGAGACAGAGAGACAGAGACAGAGACACAGAGACACAGAGACACAGAGAGACAAAGAGATAGAGAATGAAGAGAGGAGAGAGAGACAGAGACACAGAGACAGAGAGAGATACAGAGAGATAGAGAGAAAGAAGAGAGGAGAGAGGAGAGAGACAGAGAGAGAGACAGACAGAGACAGAGATAGAGAGAGACAAAGATAGAGAGAAAGAAGAGAGGAGAGAGAAAGGAGAGAGACAGAGACAGAGAGAGAGAGAGAGAGAGAGAGAGAGAGAGAGAGAGAGAGAGAAGCTATCTATATCCAGCAACAACTACCATTGGAGGTCCAAGTCTGTCACATGTGAGAATCAGCCTGTGCTCCTCTCTCTCACCTCTACCTTACAAAATGCCCATGTTCCTTTGGTACCATTTTCTGAAGTGACTGATAATAGTTGAAGGTTAGTAGGAAAGAGTCAGAGGTTGTTCCAGATACAGTTTTAATTGGCTTGTGAGAGCTGATGGTTAAGTTTTCGATGAGAGCACTTAGAACTTAAAAATCAGCAAACACTTCAAATCAGGGCTTGTTTTATTATTTTGTGGATTGTCTAGACTTAAGAGAGTGTAATAATGAATATTAAACATAAAAGTATACCTTGTGTTCATTTGAGTTGCTTTTGCCCAACAGTCCTAAACAGAGTTCAAATGTATATGTATGTTTTTACTTCATTAAATAATTATTATTTAAAGATAGTCAAATTCTTTTTAATACCGATATCTGTAGTTTTAATGAAGTTTTATTGCTATTAAAACATAATTAAGTAAAAAAATTTGCAAGCCATTATTTTTCAGTCATCCTGTCTAGCCATAAAGCTAACACACAAACATAACTATAATATTTATGTATTATCACATAGCCAGAACTTGAGACTAGAACCTGTGAAAAGAAACACTTTTATGGGATCCAATCTTCAAATCCAAGTGTCTAAAAAGGATGGTAAATATCACAAGGTGAACAAAAGACACACAGGCAGGCTTTCATCAAACTCTTGTTTGGGGATGCTTTGAACTGGACTCCCAGCTTCTAGCCTCTCCCCTTCTATCAAAATCATCCTTCTAAGGCAAAAGTTCACTTGAGTGGTTTCCCACAATGCCATTAGAATAAAACCCTTTCTCCTCTGCCTGACACTTCAAGGTTAGACTCCACCCTACCTTTTCCTGTGTTTATTTCACCTAATTTTCTTCTCCATATTCTCCCTAATTTACATTCTATGATCTGGGAAAAAAGGAGGGGGCATTGGCTTTTCCCTTGCCCTGTTATCAAGTCATTCAATTCTTTGCATTTACTCCTATAAGCCTATAGGAGTACAAAATCCTATATATAATCCCAGACCTCAACTTCATTTTCTCTTTTCTTCTCTTTTAGAATTCTTTCCTTCCTTCCTGGGCTACTCCCTCTATGACTGTGCCCTCCTGACTTTGTCATTGCTCTCCCCTTCCTTAAAAGATTGCACAGGAGACTTATCTATTTACAGGTTATAACTCTCCAGTGGGATGTAGCTCCTTGAAGCGAGGGGATTTTCTTTTAGTTTTATACCTTCGGCACCTAGCACAATGCTTTGCATGAAGTTGATACTTTAAAATGCTTATTGGATTAAAATGACTAAATTTCAAATAGACTGAGAACAAGGGAACAGCTATATTTTTACAGCATAGTCTCCGAAAAATACATAAGCCACTTCGAGTCGAACCGCACACGTTTCGATGTATCATGGAATACAAAGCACAGGAGAGTTGAAGGATAAATGGAATCAACGTGTGTAAACATAACACTTGCAAAACTTTCATTTTGGACATTAATTAGTAATAGGCTGAGACAGCCCTGAGGAAACCGACAAGCTGTGGTTGCAATGATGTCCTTGACTCGACTATGACAGACAGCACAATATCATTTGCCTCCAGTGAATGGATTTTAATACAGTTTAGGGAGATGGTATCTCCTAATCTTGAGCAGGTGTAATCTATCATTCCTTTTTTTAATTGGAAAAATTAATATGTTGCTTGATTAAAATTCTGGAAAAACAACTGGGACAAGTCATCAAATTTCTATTATAGGAGCAGACCAAATTTCTGCTTACCAGGAGGGACCTAAAATTTCACATTGATTAGCCGAGCCCTACATTATTTTGATAACAGATGGGCTAAGTGAAGACATTACACTTATTTATTTCACTGTCTCCTTCACCTTTAAATTTAATATGAGGAGGCTAGAGGTCAATGGCATGACTAAGGAAATGTATTCATTCTTTGACCCAGCATTCAGAAATATTCAGCATGTTTTCCCTTGTCCCCAACTTTTTTTTTTCCACTAACAAATCAGTCTTGGGCTACAGAATGTCTCCCAGAGTGTGCTCTTCCCAAAATTAAATACAAAAAAACATTCAATGAACAAGATTGTCAAAATGAAAGAAAGCCTTCCATGTATTCATCTTTTAGTTCGGGGTGATCAGGGAAATATCTTACTGCCTTAGCTCAATAAACAGGCCTGGATCTTTGGATTTTGTTTTCAAACATTTGACACTCAATGATTTCTGGCAATGGGGATGTCATTTTACTTGGGGGATGGCGCGGTGAGAGGGTTGTAGACAAGTGTTCCTTTTCAATCTAACCAATAATTCTCTTCATTTTTATCTCATTCTGAAGTGCATGGTGAATTGGCAAAGAGATAAAACAATTAGGACTGAAGACACTTTGAGAAGATGAGCATACTAATTCACTGTATGTCAGTGTAGACTGGAAAATAATTTGAAACAATGGAAAAAATCCCTGTTAAACCATTCCTATTCCTAATCCTGCTACAGAGCAAATAACTGTAAGGAGGACAAAGGCAAAAAAGTCTCATGTAGAGAAAAAAATATTTACAGTCATATATTTTTCCTCCTAAGATTATCCTTTCAAAGTTTATTTTAACACATTAATAGAAAAACATTTATTCTGTATTTACAATGTGTCAGGAATTTTTCTAAGTGCTGGGAACACAAATGCAAGTAAAAATAAAGTCAGTCCACATCTTTAAGGATCTTCCATTCTAAGGGATAAGACAATAAATAAAAGGGTTGGAAGAAAATAAAAATGACCCACACAAGAACGAGGTAAAAAAGTCTACAGAAAAGTCAAGGCAGAGCCAGGAGAGTAGTATGCATCAGCTGGCCAGGGAATTTGCTCAGCTAAAGCTCTGAGGCAGGAATTCATCAATGGTAGGAGGGTCCAAGTAAGGTATGGAGGCATCTCCAGGAAGGGAAGGTCACTGGGGCAAGGAGGAAAGTCTGCACAACCACAATGACATTTCTTTTCAATGACTCCCAACCCAACCTTGTTAGGCCCTTCTCTTAGATCTAATAAACTACAGTTAAGTTAATGAACAACCATAGTAAACATCATTGAAAGTGTATACCTCGTTTTGTGCCTTGAATCCACTACTTCACTTTGAAGAGGCACAAAGAGCACTGCACTATTAGTCCTCTAATTCAGTATCAATAACTGCATCAATTAGAATTCTGAAGTCGTTCAACATCATTTTTATTTACATTAATTTGGTCCTCATGTAAAAGTAATTTTCTTTGTTTCTTAGCTGCGCTTTGTTTGGGGGGGGGCAGTTGAAAAAACTAGAATCAAAGGCCATATTAGTATATTATTGTGCCAGGAGGGATGGCAAATAAATTTAAAGACAGAGAAAGAAATGACCTGATGCTGATGGAGGAAGCTGAACTGGGATCATGTACATAATGACTATAATGATGTAAAAAGGAAAGGATAATTGAATTCAGATTAAATGGAAAGACTAACATTGCTTCCAGAAGACAGATGATAAAATGTACCTCCATCTTCTCAGAAAACATATCCAACAGATATGGCCACTGTGCCAGTTGGGTTTGCTTAATTGTTTGTATGTTTCATTACTTTGCAGGGTCCTATGGGGGAAAGGGTTCAGTGATATATAAGGGCAAAACTGCAGTTTGCCATACAATAAAGCATCAATAAAGCTTTTTTTTAAACAAGTATATAGCAAAGAATAGACTTATTAGCACACTGCTTTAAGTGCCCTAGAAAATGGTGTCAAACCTAGATTTTTGTACAAGATTAATGTGCAAATAAGTACATTCTAATTGCCGGTTTTGCCTCTGGGGAAAATAGTTGGTTTTCAAAAGCAGGAATCACTGCCCACCCACATTAGGAAAAGAATATTACCTTTTATGCATCTTCTTTACTCTGAGAAAACATTGTTACACTTGAAACCCTCTTGCTTTGGTCCTTCTTATATGTTTTTGGTAGCAATAAGAGAATAAGCTATTATTCTAATTTCATTTATTTGGTAATCCAATGTCAGAGCCCTCAAAAGATCAATAGTGATAGTGGTTTGATAGGTGTACCCCAATGGGATGTGCCTCAAAACCTGTGCATAAGTAAGGACTGTGGGATTAGCTAAATATGAATTAATCGTTTACCATCATCATAATCATAATGACCATTTCTATAGCACTTGGCCTTTTCAAAAGTATTCTCATCACAAACAATATGTTGATAATATTAATTGGGTGCAAGGTATGTATAGAGTGATAGAGGCTGGCACTAGAGAAAAAAGTGCCAGACTGAAGAGTATATGAAATTGATCACCTCCTAATTCCATATACTCTTCAGTCTGGCACTTTTTCTCTAGTGCCAGCCTCTTTCACAATAGTGAAGGAACCCAAAAGCCAGGATCAGAATATGGTCCTGGAATTCTGAAAATGTCTACATGTCAATAATTCAATCAGGAAGCATTTAAGTGGGCTTTGGGGCTACAAAGACAAAAACAAATAAATGCTTGTCCTCAAAAAACACACACTGGAAGACAGTACAGTGAACGCAGCATTAACTCCTCAGGAATCATTGTGGGAAGGCATTTTGATATGGGGTAAGACCTCTAGACTTCTATCTAGAAAGCCTAACTTGGAGTAGAAAGCAGGGGACAGGGTGCTAGACTTGAAGTCAGCAATGAACTGGGTTCAGATTCACCTCTGTCACCCTCTACCTATCTAACCATGGGCAAGGCACTGGTACTGATTGGTTTTCAATTTGCTCTTTTGTAAAATGAGACTAGTTATTGCCTCTGGTGCAGACCTCTCATGATGGTGGTGGTGGTGGTAATTATGGCGTTAAATGAGAATAGCATATAAGGCTACTTTTACAAAATAAAGACTCTTTATAAAAGTTGTGGAAGGATGGTGATCAGCATAATTGGAGGGAATACCCACATCAATGGTAATCACAGAGCCAGCAGAGAATCCAAGGAGAAATGTAATTTCTGATTATTATACTTCTGTAACCTTATGCAAGTCAATTAACCCCTGTGATTCACAGTTAATCCAACTGCAAAAAAGAGGATAATGATATATCCTCTACCTACTACTCAGGGATGCTATGAAGGAAACACTCTTTAAAGCAGTCTACAAAAGGGCATTATTATTGGAGAGGTAATGCGATGTAGTAGGAGCCAACTACACTGGTTTTGGACTTGAAAATCCTAGTCGCTTGCTTCTTCTTATTTATGTAACTATGAGCAAGTCACTTTCTCTTCATGGACAACATTTTTTGTCTATAAAGTAATTATAATAACAGTCATAAGAAGAGCCCACATTTCAACCACACTTTAAGGTTTATAACTATAGCATTTTAGACGTGATCACATCGGGCACCTCAGAACAATCCTGTGAGATAAGAATTATTATCGTCTCCATTTTACAGTTGAGAAAACTGAACTGAGCAATAATCTGTTTTTGAAAAGCAGCAGAGGGGAAACCTGCAATTAGATTGCATTTATTTATGAATTAATCTTGTATACAAATTTAGGTGCAACACCATGCTCAAAGCAGTATGATAATAAACCGACTCTTGCTTTAGAAAATTTAAGTGAGTTGCCCAGGGTCACATGATTAATAAATGTCAAGCTCAAGGACACTAAACCCATCCTAAATGATACTGGGGATCACCTACATTTTTTTCTCATCCCTTTGGAAATGCTGATACATTTTCAAAGATTTTCCACTTAAGGGATAATGGTGATTGGAGTGATATTTATATGCCTTGCCCATGGTTAGATAGCTAGAAGGTGACAGAGGTGAATCTGAACCCAGTTCATTGCTGACTTCAAGTCTAGCACCCTGTCCCCTGCTTTCTTTTTTTTTTAAATTTTATAATATTTTATTTGATCATTTCCAAGTATTATTTATTAAAGACAAAGATCATTTTCTTTTCTTCCTCCCCACCCCCAGTAGCCGACGCGTGATTCCACTGAGTATTACATGTGTTCTTGATTCGAAACCATTGCTCTGTTGTTAATATTTGCATTAGGGTTTCCTTTAGAGTCTCTCCTCTGTCATGTCCCCTCAACCGCTGTAGTCAGGCAGTTGCTTTTCCGCGGTGTTTCCACTCCCATAGTTTATCCTTTGCTTATGCATGGTGTTTTTTCTCCTAGATCCCTGCATATTGTTCAGGGACATTACACCGCCACTAATGGAGAAGTCCATTACGTTTGATTATACCACAGTGTATTAGTCTCTGTGTACAATGTTCTCCTGGTTCTGCTCCTCTCACTCTGCATCACTTCTTGGAGGTTGTTCCAGTCTCCATGGAACTCCTCCACTTTATTATTCCTTTTAGCACAATAGTATTCCATCACCACCATATACCACAATTTGTTCAGCCATTCCCCAATTGATGGGCATCCCCTCGTTTTCCAATTTTTGGCCACCACAAAGAGCGCAGTTATGAATATTCTTGTACAAGTCTTTTTGTCCATTGTCTCTTTGGGGTACAGACCCAGCAGTGCTATGGCTGGATCAAAGGGTAGATATTCTTTTGTTGCCCTTTGGGCATAGTTCCAAATTGCCCTCCAGAATGGTTGGATCAGTTCACAACTCCACCAGCAATGAATTAATGTCCCTACTTTGCCACATCCCCTCCAGCATTCATTACTTTCCTTTGCTATACTGTTAGCCAATCTGCTTGGTGTGAGGTGATACCTCAGAGTTGTTTTGATTTGCATCTCTCTGATTATAAGAGATTTAGAACACTTCTTCATGTGCTTATTAATAGTTTTGATTTCTTTGGCTGAGAACTGCCTGTTCATGTCCCTTGCCCATTTATCAATTGGAGAATGGCTTGATTTTTTGTACAATTGATTTAGCTCTTTATAAATTTGAGTAATTAAACCTTTGTCAGAGGTTTCTATGAAGATTTTTTCCCAATTTGTTGTTTTCCTTCTGATTTTAGTTACATTGGTTTTGTTTGTACTAAAGCTTTTTAATTTGATGTGGTCAAAATTATTTATTTTACATTTTGTGATTCTTTCTATGTCTTGCTTGGTTTTAAAGTCTTTGCCCTCCCAAAGGTCTGACATGTATATTATTCTGTGTTTATCCAATTTACTTCTGGTTTCCTTCTTTATGTTTAAATCACTCACCCATTTTGAATTTATCTTGGTGTAGGGTGTGAGGTGTTGATCTAATACTAATCTTTCCCACACTGTCCTCCAATTTTCCCAGCAGTTTTTATAGAATAGTGGATTTTTGTCCCAAAGGCTGGGATCTTTGGGTTTATCATATACTGTCTTGCTGAGGAGGTCGCTTTCCCCCAGTCTATTCCACGGATCTTCCTTTCTGTTTCTTAGCCAGTACCAAATTGTTTTGATGACTGCTGCTTTGTAATATAGTTTAAGGTCTGGGACTGCAAGGCCCCCATCATATGTGTTTTTTTTTCATTATTTCCCTGGAGATCCTTGATCTTTTGTTATTCCAGATGAATTTTGTTATGTTTTTTTCTAAATCAGTAAAGAAATATTTTGGGAGTTCAATGAGTATGGCACTAAATAGATAAATAAGTTTGGGTAGGATGGTCATTTTTATTATATTGGTTCATCCTATCCATGAGCAGTTAATGTTTTTTCAATTGCTCAAGTCTAGTTTTAGTTGTGTGGAGAGTGTTTTGTAGTTGTGTTCATATAGTTCCTGTGTTTGTCTTGGGAGATAGATTGCTAGGTATTTTATTTTATCTAAGGTGATTTTGAATGGGATTTCTCTTTCTAGTTCTTGCTGCTGAGCTGTGTTGGAGATATATAGAAAAGCTGATGACTTATGTGGGTTTATTTTGTATCCTGCAACTTTGCTAAAGTTGTTGATTATTTCGATTAGCTTTTTGGTTGAATCTCTAGGATTCTTTAAGTAGACCATCATGTTATCTGCAAAGGGTGATAACTTGGTCTCCTCCTTGCCTATTTTGATGCCTTCAATTTCTTTTTCTTCTCTAATTGCTACTGCTAGTGTTTCTAGTACAATGTCAAATAGTAGAGGTGATAATGGGCATCCTTGTTTCACTCCTGATCTTATTAGGAATGCATCTAGTTTATCTCCATTGCAGATGATATTAGCTGATGGTTTTAGATATATACTGTTTATTATTTTTAGGAACGACCCTTCTATTCCTATGCTTTCTAGTGTTTTTAATAGGAATGGGTGTTGTATTTTATCAAATGCTTTTTCTATTTTCTATTGAGATAATCATGTGGTTCTTGCTGGTTTGCTTGTTGATGTGGTCAATTATGTGGATGGTTTTCCTAATATTGAACCAGCCCTGCATCCCTGGTATAAATCCTACTTGATCATGGTGGATGACCCTGTCCCCTGCTTTCTACTCCAAGTTAGGCTTTCTAGATAGAAGTCTAGAGGCCTTACCCCATATCAAATATATATATATATATGTATATATATATATACATAAAAATGTATACAGATATGCACAAACATGTATATGTATATATAAAATGTATACACGTGCATTTGTATGAATGTTATGTGTGTTCTCTTTATGTATATACACATGCACAGTATCAGTTCTCAGCTCTGATAGTTTTAAAATGTATAAAGACTTTTGGGACATTATATATACTGTTTCTTCTCTTGAAGAGCCTATAAACTGCCCCAGGTTCTTTGGGGCCTGGTCAGGATGCCTCTCCCTTTCATTTCCCACCTGATGTGGTCCACACAGGAAGAGCCCCAGCACAAACCCAGAGCATCTCCTACTTTATCAGTGGGTGGGCAGTGGGGGTCATGGGATATGGGGGCTGGGCTGGGGTAAAGAAAAGCATCAGAGTAAGATTTCACTCCAGCCCAATAAACCTAGTCCATACTGCCAAGCTTTATTCCAAAGCTTTGGGATGTGTAGATTTGTCAATTTCCGTTAGGAAGTTCCCTTGTCCCCTAGGAACAACTTATGTTGTTCCAACAGGTTTGAGTCCATTGGAGACCTATTGATCATACAGGTTTTTCATGGCCCTAGAATTTGAGATCCAATGACAGCTCACTGTATGCTACAGGACCCCTGTGCTTCCCAAAGTCTGATCTGTCTCTGAAAGGGACCCATTCCCAGGGTTCCATGAAGAAGGGAGACCTTGAACTTATAACTGAACTAAACCAAACATTTTGGAAAGCAATCTGGATTATGCTCAAAGAGTTATAAATTATTTATACCTTGTGACCCAGTGATACCACTGTTAGGTTTATTTCCTAAGGGGGTCAGGGGAAAAGGAAAAGAAACCATGTGCTCTAAAATATTTATAGCAGCTCTCTTTGTGGTGGCAAGGAACTGGAAATTGAGGGAATGTTCATCAACTGGGGAACAACTAAGCAAGTTGTGGCATATGACTGTGATGTAATACTAATGTGCTCTAAGAATTGACAAAAAGGTTAATTCTGGAAAAACATGGAAAGCCCTCCATGAAACTTTGAAGAATGAAATGAACAGAACCAAGAGAATATCATATACAACAATAGAAACACTTTTTGAAGAATAGTTGGTGTAGTCCCACCTCCAGAGAAAAGACTGATAAATAGAAATAAGACAACACTGTACAACTCCTCTCAGCTGGATATGGTCAAAAGAGAGCCTGGAGGAAGCACAAGGTACAGTGGTCTGAGTTCTAATATTCCTTTGTTTCAATTGCCCTGGGAGAGAAAGTTATCTAATCACCATTCTATATAATGGAGGAAACAGAAGTTCAGAGAGATTATATGATTTATTTGAAGTCATGCAACTAGCACATGGTGAAACAAGATGGTGAAGACAGGCCATTGGACTGTAAATCCAGCATCCCTGTCACTTTGTGAGGCTGTTTTCTATATATCCACTATTATTAGTTCAATGCAACAGTTATCAAGTGAGTGTGTACTGTTATGAGTACAGAGTGGTAGTCTAAGTGCTTAGGGGGTACAAAGACAAAACAAACAGGTAAATCATCTGCCTTTGATGACTTTATGTTCTGCAAAGGCAAACAAAACATACATAAATAAATTCAATATACTTTCAGGAGGAAATCACAAATTCCTAGAAGGAACAGGACGTGACTCCTGAGCTCATGTCTCCTCATGGGCACACCAGTGTTTATTTTCTAATTAACAATAAAAATTTCTCAAGAACACCCATTGAAGACCATCAGATTTGCTCAACCTCAAAGACCAAATTAAAAATTTAAAAATGCATAACATAACCCAGCAAAGAATCAATGGGTGTGATACAATTTTCATTTTGCTTTCCATGTATGAAGCTTTTGATGTGCCATTGGAGACTCAGAATATTGTGCTGCATTCCAACCATTACTGACCACATTCTGGGTTTGGAAACAACAAGACTTGGAATAAGATGCACAGTACTTGGAAATGTAGAGAATACCCCAAGTGTCCAAATTGATGAGGACATTGTTTTGTTTTCATTGTTTGCACTACACCACCAGAGACCTTGATTTCATGTGTCTGTGGCCTGCCTCCAACAATGTTCTGACTCAAAGACAACTGTTCTTCATGGGCATGGTTTCCAATCAAGCAAATGGGAAAGTGTTGCTGCAATATATGATGACATCCTGGGGTGAAATACCCCAAAATCTATCATTGAAACTGGCCAAGAAGAGGATTTTGACAGTTCTGCACGCTTTCTAGTTCTCTCTATTTAATCATTAGGCATCAAAGTGCTTTCTCTCAAAATGGCATGCATCAGGACTCAGAGAATGTCAGAATTGACATCCATTTCAATCTGAACATGAGTAAAGTGATCTCCTCTAAGATATACTTAGAAGTGTACATCTATGTGTTGTTTAAAGACCTTCAGTGAGGAGGAACCCCCAATTTACCAAGGCAATCCATTCTCAACCAAATAGAGAAAGTCTAATCCCTTATCTATATGCCATCCCTTTGAATGTATAAAGGCAATAAAAGCTCCCTAAACTTTATCTGAGCTGAGTACATCTCCCAGGTCCTACTACAAGCTCTTATAGGTTCTATTGATTACTATCCTGGATATCTTCCTTTGTGTCATCTCCTATGACCTTAAAATGTGATTTCCAGAATGAATCATCGTATTCTTTCCAGCTAATAATAATTATGATGATAATGATAATAATATCCTCACTAAAGTAAAGACTTGAGAAGATATGGTAGCCATCTTCAAATATCTGAGGGTCTATGACATGGAATAAGGATTAAATTTGTTTTGTTTACTCTCAGATATCATAAACCAGGATCAATGGGTAGGAGCTTGAATTTATCTTGAACTAAGGAATATTTTTTTTTAAAAGCACCCTTCTAATAATCAGAGCTCCCCAAAGGAGGAATGAGCTATGTTGGGAGTCACTGGATTTTTCCATAATAGAGATTATAAGCAAAGGCCGGATAATGAATTGTCAGGTATGTAATAGGTACAAATCTTATTCAGGTAGGGATGGGTTAGATGGGCTTTGAGAAGCCAACTTTGCCATCCTATGATCCATAGGTCATGGATTTCTATCACCAACCCAAGAATTCAGGTTTTCTACTTCCTTACTTCTCTACTGATTTTGAAATCAACACAAAACTCTTCTTTGGTTATTTATTAAGAATTAAATATTAATAACTGGCATTTTCAACAACCCTGGGAAATAGGTACTATTATTATCCTAATTTCACACTTAGGAAACTTAGGTTAAATGAAGTCCTCAGGGTGACAGTTAGTATCTGAAGTGGGATTTGAACTCTGGTCTTCTTGACTCAATGTTCATCACTCTATCAACTCTACCACCAGCTGCCTAGATGTTAGGATAATTCACTGCTAAGCACTCTTAGCATCATATAATCATATATCTAGAATGAAAAAGAATATCAGAGGTCATCAAGTTCAAACATTTTATTTTACAGATAAGGGAATTGAGACCTAGAGAGTCAAAATTTGACTTTCCCAAGACCACATAGGCATTAAGTAACCAACTTGGGATTTGAACCCTGGTTCCAGGTTTAATCCTCTTTCCATTGTATCAAACAAAGGAAAACATATAGTGATAAAAGTGCCTTCTCTTTCTGGCTTCCAAAGACTTCCTTCACTCAAGCAGCTATAGTCTCCTTTAAAATCACTGGAGATCTGAAGTCCCTTAGATGCCCTCTAATTAACCAATCATTTCAATCCATATAGTTGGCATATCTGACATATATTTACTCATTCATATGCCTTTTTCTAAAACTCCCTTTTTCCTTTTTAGGAAAACTGAGTCACATAGCCTCTTTTTTATGTTAGAACCCAAATTTAAATACAGGAGCAAAATGAGTAAAGAAACCAAGTCTACACTGATAGTTGGGCAAAATCATATACCTCTGCCACATGGTCCAAGGTCACTGTAATTCCATTTCTTGAACCTCTGCTCATCCTGGTGCTTTCATGTAGGGTCCTCTATGGATTGAAATACTTTTTCTTGTTCAAAGGCAGTATCTTAGTTGAATATTATATCAAGTACCTGAGGCTCCCTACTTTCATTAAATGGACTTTGCAGAAGTAGCCTACTCTCCCCATGGCCATTGTCCTCAGAGGACTTATTTCCCCTGGAGATTCATTTTCAACAATTTTATTTATCACAGGCTTAGAACAATGAGACTACTTCACACATCTAAGAAATAACAACAGATATGTCCACCTCTATCCTCCTAACCATACTGTCACAGACTGCCATATAGAAAATGACTTAAGAGTAGAAAAATAATAAAGCTTTTACTTCCTTTATATAATGGGCATGAATATCACCATTTCTCATTCTAGAATGAAAGCGGACAATGAACAAAGCATGAAAAGAAAGTAGCAGATTAATCCTTCACATAACAAGAAAGAGAAGTCTGTGGAAATCCAACTAGCTTTGATAAATATTGATGAATTACACATAAAAGACACAATTGAGGTACTATGGAAATACTACTGGTTCTGGAGTAGGAGGATCTGGGTTCCACCATTGTGTTATCTTAGGCAAGTAACATATTTCTCTGGACCTCCGTTTCATTATGTGTAAAATTAGGACATTGGGCTAGATGGCTTCTGAAGTGTCTTTCAACTATAGATTGATGAACCCATGATCCCCAATGACAAGGTTATTGTTTGTCCATCAATTTTTGAAGAGGACTAGTGACATCACAAGGTCTTGATTTGCAAATGAATTGGATTTAAGAGAGGCAGAGTTGTACAAAATCATCAGCCTCACTCTTCTTTTTTCTGAGTCATTAAAATCTAGAGGCAAGACAAAAGTCAGGACAATGATAGCAATGGACCATGGTGTAGTAGATGACCTTGGCCTCTATAGGGTTTGACCCAGCTCTAAATGCTCTACTCTGATGGAAATCCAGATTTAAATTTCTATAGAGTTACACTGAAAATTGACTTTCATAATCCTATGAGGCTGGCCTGTTGTCTTCTTGGATGCTTTAGGAGGGAGTGAGACATCATGGACAGATGCTAGACTTGGAGTCAAGAGAGTCCATGCTCAAATCCTAATTCATATATACTAGTGTGTAAATGTGGTTAAGTCATTTAACATCTCTAGGTTTCAGTATTTTTAATGCGCAAAATTGGGATAGCAATAACAAAGTATCATTTCAAGAATAAAATTTGATTGCCTATGTAAAGTAAAATGTGTATATATATTTAGTGTTTAAAGCTATGTACCTATGTGTACATGTACATATACACATAGGATACATACATTCACATAATTTATTCTATTATTATTCTTATGACCATCTGCCCTTTCCCCCCAATCGGTTATATTTTCAAAGGCCAGAACAGAAATAACAGACAAGAGGTATCAAACTTGCAGCTTGAGACTGCCCACAAAACTCTGCTGTGCAGCCAAAGCATATTAATTTGGAAGTGTTTAACAAAATAAATACAAAGACAATCCAATTCAGCATAGATAATGGCATTCTGTGGTTTTCTATGGCAATATTTGGCCTGTAGGAATTCATTTACAATTGTGTTTGACACCACTGATCTCAACCTTTTAGGGATATTCAGAAACTTCAAACAATATTTATGGAGTACCTACCGGGGCAAAGGACCAATAGGAGATGTAGAGAGGAAAAAGTGGAGGTCCCTGTCTTCACGGACCACACAGCCCAGCGAGAAAGAGATAAGCTATGCTCGGGAATAACTAAGGTACTACTGTATAGAGGCAGCCTGGACAAAGGTCTAAATGTTACCTCTACACTTCCTATGGAGACTCAAAAGCATGTCTCCCTGGAAAATAATATATGTTAAAGTCCAGAGACTACTCAATTTCAAAGCTGAAGGAAGACCAAAGAAAACCTGGGAAGACAAGAGATGATTGAACAAGATGAAAACCAGTCTAAGAAGTAGGCTGAGAGCTACAGAGAGTTCATTTTAAGCAGATGTTTCTTGGGTACTTTTTCATCCCTCTCTCTCCCCCCCTTCAAAGTTCTTGAAGATGAAAGTCCTTCCCTCCATCTATTGTAGGGCATTTCAACACAGCATTGCTGTCTTCCCAGAAGCTGACAGCTCATTCTGTTAGTCATCACCATAATCAAACATTACCACAAATGACCCAGAAAGCAGGCAGTCTCTCAACATCCCTACAAACTCTCCATTGTGGGAGCACCCGCACTTACGGTTCCCCAGCACAAGGTGCAGAGGGGGCCTTGCCAAGACTGATGTTCAAGTTCATGAATGCTGTCATTCTACATGTCCACCTGCAAATGCCAAATTCCTCTGACGTCTTTCATGAAACATACTGATCAAACATGATAGAAACTTAGCACTACTAATGGGGATTTAAAAGAATGGGGATATTTTAAGAGCCTTGCCACATGTTTAATGCTTTATCAACAAGAATATAAGATTTTAAAATAGAAGATAGATGGATGTAGAAATAGATAGAGAGAAAGAAAGAGAGACACAGAGAGACAGAGACAGAGAGATTGAGAGATAATATGCCATCTTCTCCTTACTCTATGTTATCCAAATCTTAAAGCAAGAGGAAGAATTTGGGATGAGGAGAGGAATAAGAAGAGAACTCCTTTACCCTAGCCACCAGTCTTTAGATATTTTTAAAAAATGGAGATTCAAAGAGTTGGAGGGTTGGGGTTCCCTCAGACTAATAAGATGACAAGCATTCCCACCCACTAAGAGAATAGAGCAAGAGGCCAGAGATATCTAGTTTTCTTAAAGGAAGAGAAAACTTGATCAGCACTAGGGTGCAACCTCTGATGTTGGGGAGAGTGTTTAACTTCTGGTGTGAGCATGCAATTGACTAAACTTAGTCTTTAAATTAGGATAAACAGGATGAGTCAAGTGGTCAACAGTGTCCCCTGGTGGCTCAATTCATCCATATTTCTTTGGCTATCTAGCCATCTTCTTTTTTTTTTCCACATTTTAGGTTCTGAATTTTATTGTCATTTTTTCCTCCACTGCTGTTTTATCACACTCACTGAAGGCATTCTTTGTTCTTCCCCTTCTCACTAGCTGCTCCTTTTCCAACCCCTCTCACTAAGCTCAAGGGATGCTTATCCTGGGCAATAGAATGAGTCCAGCTGTGACATCTTTTTGAAGGAAGTGAGGAAGTGAGAAGAGACAAGTTCAAGGTTTGAGCCCACTCTCCTGGTGGCTGAAGGTTTATGTAAGCAACAGCACATCTCATTGCTGACTTGATGCTTTCTAGTATACCTAATCAGGAGATCTGTCCCAGTTCTCTGTGCAAAATTTCTCTCTGCAGGAGGGGAAGTGGATATATTACAGCATCACTTCGGCAGTGCACTCTTATTTCCACACACTGTGTTTCAAATTGCAAAATCCTTTGGCATTTCCTTTTCTATTTGTCACTTGGCTTCAGAAAGGGAGAGATTTCCTGGGGCATATTCCACTGTGTGGTCCAACAATATGAAATCTACATTCAATACATTAACAGGGGGAAGGGGAGAATAGAAAAGAGAAAGAGGAAACCAAATTGGGTCTAAATAATTAAATTTGTAAAAGGTCAGTGAGCAAGTACCATGAGGGAGAAAGGCTGAAGGATTTACTGGTGCTCTCAGTATCAACCACTAGGAGAGGGTGATATGGATATATCAGCTGCCACAGAAGGCAGAGAAAAGAAGGGAATAACAAAGGTGGCCCCATTTATGATGGGAAGCAGGGCAAGCTAAGCAGTGTTCTGTTAATGGAGTTTCACACGGGAGGCAAACATGGAATGATGCCTTAAATAGAAACCCCCAGGCAAAAGGAAAATTGATAAGCTGCGACAATTATCCCACTTCAAAGTTGGTGGGCCTTTGTTGTTCCCCTTTGTAAAACTAAGTATTTTTCTCAAAACCATCATATAAAATAGCAGGTAATATAGTACTAAGGCACATAGCAGGCACTTAAAATGCTTATTGATTCATACAGATTAGATTAAAAAGTTTTGGTATAAATCTTTGGGGAGAGGACAGGTTATTTCTTTTTAGTGTTCAATTTAACAGGCATTCATTAAACATTAAACATATATTAGGTGCTCCAAATTCTGCCAGATAATGGAGCTACAAGATAGAAACTAAGTATCTCCTGCCCTCAAGAAGTTTATGTTCAACTGGTAAGTGAAGCAGATTCTCTTCAAAATCTATAGTAAAGGGCTTCAGAAAGGGACTTGGGCTATGAAGGAGAGGGTCTGAGGAACTTTACACAAAAATTCATAAGATATTAGATCTACCAGGGGTCTTAGAGGCCACTGAATTTCAATTCCCTAATTTTACAGTTAAGGAAACTGGAGAAATGCATACATGGGGCCAAGAAGTAGTCTGTCCTACTCCATGCAAGATATTCTTTTTTTAATTAATTAATTAATTTTTAAAACTCTAACCTTCCATCTTAGAATCAATACTGTGTATTGATTCCAAGGCTGAAGAGTGGTAAGGGCTAGGCAATGGGGGTTAAGTGACTTGCCCAGGGTCACACAGCTGGGAAGTGTCTGAGGTCAGATTTGAAACTAGGACGTCCCGTCTATAAGACCTGACTCTCAATCCACTGAGCTACCCAGATGCCTTCCCCCCATGCAAGTTATTCTAACCATTATGCCATATTCTCAAAGAAAGTGGAACAAGGTACATACCAATGGCCACTGGGGTGGCAGCACCTTAGACTGTTAAGTGGAAGGATAGGATATTTATTCTTTAGTTGTAGAGAACAGAGGCAAAAAAAAAATTCCTCAGAACTCTGAGGTTAGTAGTACTAAGGCAAAGGAAACAATAATCTACTATTGATGTTAAAAAAAGAGAAATGGGCAGAAAGATTCCTGCTTAAATCATCAAAAAAATAGACATGCCAAAATGAAGATAAAGATATTTGGGGATCAAATAGAAATGGAGCACAGTAAGAAGAAATGGGTACTAATTCACTCCTAGGTTAGGGATCTGGACATTGGAGGAAATGGTAAATTCTGGAAAGGCTACTGAATCTGGAGCTTGAGGACCTGGTTTCGAATTCTAATTCTTCTAGCTTTGTGACTTTGAATAACTTAATTGGTTCCTTTAGATCTCAATTTCCTTATCTTTAAAGCAAGGAGATGTACTAGATGAATTCCCTTATGACCTGCCCTCAGTTTCCACATAAAATCAATGAGTTTGTCTCTAGTTTCTTACAAGTCTGAATCACATAGTATGATTGCTTTTAGTTTTAGCAGCTTTGACACGACTGGGCAAGACACAACCATCCTGAGCTCCTGATTAGTAGAGTGAAGGGGATTGGATTGAGATCTCTTCCAGATCTTGACCTATGACTTTGAAGACAAGATGGCTCTGAGGGTGGGAAGGCCAAAGAACCATGCAGAGATAGAGAAATAGCTTTTGGAGCTGAGGACATTATATGTTACCCTTCATGATGGATGAGGATCAGACGAGTCATTTATGGCAAGACCATTTTGACATTCAGAAATTCTCCAGGCTCTTAAACTTCTTTTTATGGCATTAAATTATCCTGGCAGAGCTTACACAGGACAGGATCATAGATTGAGACCTGGAAGAGACCTTAGAGATCACCTATGTCTATGCTCTCATTTTAGAGATAGTGTCTTGTCCAAGGCCACTCAGGAAGAAAGGGAAGGAGACAGATTTAAACCCTCCTGAAGTCCTTCCTTCTCCAAATCGGTTCCACACACTCTTCAGCCTGACACTTTTTCTTTAGTGCCAGCCTCTGTCACATTTCCACTGTATCAGAGAATGTAATTATACAGAGATCCCTGAGACAACCTGGATCTTTATGAATAGTAATATTTTTTTTTGCTATTTTTCAGTCATTTCTTTTGTGTCCAACTCTGTGTCCCCATTTGAGGTTTTCTTGGCAAAGATACTGTAGTGCTTTGTCATTTTCTTCTCCAGCTCATTGTACAGATGAGGAAACTGAAGCTAACAGAGTTAAGAGACTTGCCCAGGGTCACATAGCTAGGAAGTATTTGAGTCTGGAATTGAACTCAGGAAGATTAATCTATGTGACTCCAGGTCTGTAATTCGATCCACTGCCCAAGCAGCTGTATGTGTATGTGTGTGTGCACACACATGCATGTATATATGTATTTATATATATTACACATACATGTACATCATGTATAGGTGTATATGTGCATGTGTGCATGTGTTTATAGATGCAATTTACACATGTATATAAGCAATATCACAGGGATTGTGTATATAAACATGCATTCATGTGCCCATATATGTAAACATGTATGCATGTATATGTATACACACATCAATATATATGTGTGTAATAGAGAAGAGGAAGTTTAATTTCTTCTCAACACTTTATGACATGAATATTTTTTTGTGAAGAGCTGACAGACTTTGTCCTATAGACAGCCAGAGCAACTGTAGAGTGCAGTGTATTTTCTACTTGATTTTCCATGTGTAAATCGCAGCATTTTTGCACTCACCCAAATGCACACAGCCACTTGCCTGAGATTACCCAGGTAGTAAATCACATAATCACAGACTAATAAAATTGGCGAGCCGGAAAGACCCTTAGCAGTCACCTGATCCAACCCCTACTCATGAGGAATCCTGAAAATACTCAGTAAGTGACCATTAAGCTTCTTACTTCCAAGGAAGGAGAACCCTGCACCTCTCAAAGCAGTCTGGTACACTTTTGATTAACTTCCATTTTTAAGAAGATTTCCCCCATTATCTAACCTAAATCTGCTTGTTTCTAACTTTCTCCATTGCTATGGATCCTGCCCTCTTGGGCCAAGCAGGACAAATCTAGTCTTCATAAATAATGATTAGAATACTGCTGTGATGCCTTCCCTACCTCTTATTCTCCATGCTAATCCTTCCCTCTTTTTCATCTGATCCTGAGGTGTCATCCACTCAGAGCCTTTCGCCTTCCTGGCTGTACTCTTCCAGGGAATCTCTAGATTATCATTGCTTTTACATCCTGGTGCTGAGAATTAATAGACCACTCTGGAAAATGCTCTCCCTCCCCCTATCAGGCTGGGCTGTGAGCATAAGGCCTGCTAGGCAAGGTTGATGGAGTCATGGCGATAGGGATGGAGTCACCTTCTTTAGGATTTGCTTCATTCCTGATTTGTGTTCATTCTCTATATACCTTTGCTTAAATTTCTTTCCTTGCTGAGGAGGACCTTTTAGACCAGTGACAGCGAACCTTTTAGAGGGGCAGATGATATGAGAAATGTCCTCAGGGGCATGCAGAGATGGGGAGGGGAACAGCCCAGCTCCACATCCCTATGGTTTTCTAGTAATGAACTCTGGTGAACTCTGTGCTGGGGCGATGGAGCGCATACCCACAGAGAGGGCCCCGAGAATCCCCTCTGGCACACATGCCATAGGTTTGCCATCACAGCCTTAGACTAACCCTTACTGAAGAGGCCTCTTTATATTATTGTCAAAACTAGAAAAAGTCCTTAGAAATATGAGTTGTGGAAAAATATAAAAGACTGGGACATTGAGTGCCTGGACCAAGAATAATGTTAATCTCAAAGTAATGAATCTAGGTAAAATAGGAAAGAGAGGGATTGACCAAGGTCACTAGCCCCTGTGACCTCAATCTGGAGGCACTCAAGAAGCTGACAAGCTGAATTTGCAACTCTTGTTGACTTTGTGACCAGGGGAAAATGATCTTACCTAAACCAGCCTCAGTTTCCTCATCTGTTAAGTGGATATAAATGTAATATCTCTTTAGGATTATCATGAGGCTCAAATGAAATCATGTATGCATATTGCACATACATGCTATTTAAATTCTAATTAGGTGCATCTAGGTAGCACAGTGGATAGAATGTCAGCCCGAGATTTAGGGAGACTCATCCTCCTGAGTTCAAATCTTACCTTAGACATGTCCTAGCTATTTGACCATTGGCAAGTCACTTAATCTTATTGACCTCAGTTAATTTATATGTGAAATGAGCTGGAGAAAGAAATGGCAAACCAATATCTCTGCCAAAAAAAAACAACAAAAAAAAACTCAAACGGGTTTACAAAGAGTCAGACATGACTGAAAAATGACTAAATAGAAAAGCATCAAAATTCCAAATATTATCATTATGATCCAATACTCAGAGCACAAACTAAGGGTTTTAAAGATAGGTGGCAGAAACAGTCCCACACTGGAATGCCCACAATGACAGTTGGACTATTTTGTTACAGTCAGTGATTCATCACATCACATTTTAATCAGCTACAAAATACACTTTCAATTAAACAAATCTTTATTAAGTACCTATTGTTTGCAGAGCACTGTGTTGAGCTCTGAGGAAAATACAACGTTTTAATGATTGGACCCTTGCTTGTATAGGGCTTATAATGTCTCCAGGTAATATAGTAATGATCCTAATATTAAAAGCTAGCATTCATATAGAGCTTTCAGGTTTGCAAAGCTGAATACATGTGTAATCTCTACCTCACTGGATTCTCACAAAAACCCTCTGAGTTTGGGTGTTATTATTTTGCAAATAAATGTTCTATAGAAAGAATCCAAATCTGGAATCAGAGAGCTTGGATTCAAATCCACATCTCATGTATATTATCTGTTTGACCTTGGGCAAGTCATTTCCCTTCTGGGCCACAGATCCCACATCTATAAATTTAGGAGGATAGCTCAGATGGTCTCTGAGGTCCTTTCCAGGCACAGATTTGGGTTCTTATGATTTTTCCCATTTACCACAAGTACCATTCTCTCCCCTTTAATTAGTGAAAGCCTACATTTTCATTGGTTCAATTAAATTAAAGACATTTAATACATACCTAGGGGCAGCTAGGTGCACAGTGGATAGAGTGCCAGACCTGAAGACAGGGAGACATATTTCTGAATTCAAATCCGGCCTTAGATGCTCACTAGCTGAGTTATCCTGGGCAAGTTACTTAATACTATTTGCCTCAGTTTCCCCATCTATCAAATGAGCTGGGGAAGGAAATGTCAAACCACACCAGTATGTTTGCCAAGAAAACCCCAAATACGATCATGAAGAATCAGACATGATTGAAATGACTGAACAACAACCAAAACACTTATTAAGCACCAACTGGATTATTGGGCTATGTGGGAGTTGAGAGGGAAGGGGTGACTAGAGGGAAACAAATAAAGCATTTCCTTTCTTCAAGAGCCTTAGATCAGGTATCTAGAAGCAGTCTAGAATTGGTTTTCTTTTTTTCTTCTCAAATAGTAGTGTTAGAGAATTGCCTGAGGTTTAGAGAAATGGAATGGTTTACCCTTGGTCAGAGTTGGCCTTGAAACCAATTGTCTATACTCTCAAGCCCAGTAATCTATCCCCTAGGAAAGGGAAGAGAATAAGCATTTATTAAACATCTCTTATTTGCCACTTTTCAGATATTAACCCATTAGAGCCTCATGACAGCCTTGGGAAGTGGGTGTTGCTATTACCCCCATTTTACATTTAATGAAGCTGAGATGGACGAGGCTAGTAAGTGTCCAAGGTTAGATTCAAACTTGGGTCTTCCTGCCTCCAAGTTTGGTGTTGTCAACCACTTTAACACCCACTAGCCTAGCGACCACTATATTAGACCACCTCTTGGATTATGAAGTAACTCACGCATCAAATAAAAATATTGAAAGAAATCAATACTCTATGGCTGACTTATTTCCCCCATCATTTCTCCCAGCTCCATCAGTAGGCAAGTCCACAGACAAGGAAAATTCATGCTGCCTACAAAAAAATAAGATTATGAACCTACATTTTCTTTCTATGAAACAATCCCTGCTATATAACCGCCATGATTTTTGGATGATGTTTCTGTTTGGGATTGCCTGAGTCCCTGCTCAGCTCCACTGGCATGCATCATTGAGTGCAGAAAGCACGAATTTTGGTCATTTCCCTGCTTTGAGAGGCATCTCATTGACAGTAAAAGTGGAGAGACGGGCAATATGGTTACTTAAGGAAGCCCATCTCCAGCTGAAGCTCCCCACACTTGGGCATTGCCCACGTCCTCCTTTTGAGGTTTCTGGTTCATCTGGGGGCTTGGCAGAGGAAGAATATGACTCTGGGCTCTGGGCCCTGGTATTTAAAAGAAAAAAAAGTACCGTCTGGAATGGAAGAGCCGGCAACTTCACATCAAAGTCACTGTTACTTTTCATACATTTTGAAGATAAATTAAGTCTGAAAACTGATACCAGAAGGCAGTAAAATATGGGATTTTAAGCCAACTTTTAATACACACTGGAGAACAGTAATCCTTTATGTTTTTTCCATTTTTAATGTACTTAGAATTTCAACCATCCAGGCACAAGGTAGATAATGGAACAAGACTGATTTAACACTGTAACTGAAGAACTCAACTGGTTTAGGCAGAGAAATCCTGGGGGATTTATTCAGAACTTTACCACCTCATTGTATTATGCTAACTTGCATCTATCTGTTGAGCCATCAATCTATCTATTCAATCCATCTATCTCTCTCTAACATCTAGTTATGCACATATGCACATATTTGTGTATAAATATGTGCATGCAGAGATGTGCACATATACATTCAGTTATTAATTTTTGCTCTGGATCTGGACCTGTGATTTCATCAGTGTTGAGAGGCCTCCTTCCCTTCTACCAAAGTAGATCAACAACTGTTGTTTTTTTAAACCCTTACCTTCCATCTCAGAATCAATACTGTGTATTGGTTCCAAGGCAGAAGAGTGGTAAGGGCTAGGCAATGGGGGTCAAGTGACTTGTCCAGGGTCACACAGAGAGTAATGGTCTGAGACTAGATTTGAACTTAGGACTTCCCATATCTGGGCCTGGCTCTCAATCCACTGAGCCACCCAACTGTCCCATAGATCAGCAACTGTTAAGCAATTTCATATCTAAGAGTTAAGGCAGCCTAGGTAGTACAGTACATAGAGTACCAGACCTGGAGTCAGGAAGATCCATCTTCCTGAATTTAAATCTGGCCTCAGACACTTACTAGCAATGCATCTGCATATTGCTTAAACCTGTTGGCTGGAATTTCCTTATCTATAAAATGAGCTGGACAAGGGAAAGAGAAACCACTTCAGTATTCTTGCCTTGAAAACCCCAAATAGAGTCACAAAGAGTCAGACATGACTGAAAATGACTGAACAACAAAATTTTTAGAGTATTGCTCAGGGCTCTGAAAGGTGACTTGCCCTAGGTCATACAGCCTGCATGTGTCAGAGGTAAGGCTTGACACTTCCCTTATTAGAGTTCAGCCTTCTCTCCATTCATCAAACAATAAGTATATTGACCTTTGCTCTGAAAGCATCATGTAATTCTTAATGGAACCATAGAAAACTCTATACTTTTAGGCACCAAAAGACACTATTCCAATTGATTTGAGATCTCATGAATATGTGTGCTCCTTCTCTATGCAGTTCTTTAAATCTTTCAATTGAATAAGCATGTAAGAGGCATCTGTTTTTGCAATATCTCGTGCTAGGTTCTGGGGGCACAAAGCCTTTATACCCTCAGAGGACTCATTCTTCTCTTGGAGGGGATTAGGATGTGGGTGTTCTCTGCATGGTCTAACTAAAGCAGAGGACAGGAAGCTTACTACCTTATTAATTAATCATGGATACTTCTGCTTCATTTTAATGTTAATGAGAACATATATATTTGGATTCAGGTGATATGAAACGTTAGCGATATTATAAATGGAAAACCAATAACATGAATGCTCAACATGTGAGAAGAAATGAAACCAGAAAATATCTAGAAGAACTTGAGAAAACATATCAGCAAAATCCTTCAGTGTAGAATCTTGCCAGAATACCAATTTGCCTTCCCTGAAGTATGGGTAGGTTCTAAAAACCAAAGGAAAGATAGTAGGTTAATATGCTTTGACTTGACTAGAAGGCATCATCTTCAAAAGTTAGAAAGTTGTGGTTTAGCACAATGGTTTTTGAGTGGTCTGGACAGCTCCAACTGTATTTAGTTGGTCTTGGGGCTGATCTCCATGACAGTTTTATAATTTCTAACACAACAGTGCCTACACTTTTGATTATTCCACAAATAAATATATTTGTTAAATTCTTTCAATTTAACAAATCAATGAATTGCAGATTTTCTGCAATACAGGAGATATTGGTGACCATCTAGTTCAAGTCTTACTTGAAAAAGAACCTTTTGTACAGTCTTTTGCTTAAAGACTTTCAGTGATGGCAAACACACTCATTGCCAAATTGGGCCATTTTATTTTAGGGCAGCTTTAACTGTTGCAAATTGTTTTGGGACTTTAAACCTAAATTTAGCTTTTTTAACTTCTATCCACAATTTATAATTCTATTCACTGAGACCAAGAAGAAGAAAATTAATTTCTCATCCGCATAGCAACACTTCAAACACTTGAAGATGGAAGTTGTTTAATGGAATTCTTTATTCTAGTGAGGTTCATTTTATTTGGGGAATGGGAAAGAGAGGCAAGGAGTTTCCCAGGGATGAGTAAGTAAGAAAGGGCTGAGTAGATAGCCTGGAATATATTTCCTTATAATAGTAGACCCAAAATATTTAACATTGTCCTAATTTAAAACATATGAGAAAAAAAAGTACATCAACTTGGAAGGCCATATCCAAATAATGATTAGTGAGTCAGCATTATATCTTTTGGATTATTTATACTTTTGTTCTTGCTTTGCATGGAAAACAATCCTGGGAAAAATGTGGAATTTCTTTTGGATGTGATAAAATTATAATGATGATGATAATAGAATATTTTATTAATTCTAGGTGAAAATTTCCTTTCTATATCGTACTAAGAATTCTAAATATCTATCATAAGTATTGCAATGATATATCCTTGCATTTTCTTTCTTGCTTGATTTGGGGTTAAAATGGATACTCCTTTCTTGACATCATCCTAATGTAATAATCTCTCACATATCAGGTCTTTAGTGACAATTCTTTAGTTGTTTGAATGCTACCTAACATATAAGGACAATTTAATTCAACCAAGGCCAGTATAGTGACTGATTATGAAAAGTTCAATTAAATTCCCACTTCTGATACTTCCTATCTATGTGACTTTGGGAAACTCGTGTAATCTCCATGGGCCTCAGTTTCCTCTTCCATAAAATAAGGAAGTTGGATTTGATGACCTCTGAGGTCCTTCTCAGCTCTGTTAGGAGAATTCTACATCTTCCAATTCAAGAAACATTTATTTAGAGTTTACCTTGTTTTATACACTTTATTAGGTTGTAGTGATACAAAGATACAACTGAGACAGACTCTGCCCTCAAAGAGCATACCTTCTAGAGCGAGAGTTCTTCACCCAAGCTTGGTGAATTTGTTGTATTTATGTATATATGTTCATTGCACACATGTGGACTTGTATAAATTATTTCTGTCTAAATATGAACATGATATCTATATGCATGTGTATATATTAAATGTAATATATGTATATTTAATCTATAGATTGATAGAGATAAATGGATATAGATAGAAACACATAAATAGACAGATAGATAGATAGATAGATAGATGGATAGATAACTACATTTCATTTGACTTTTTAATCCAATGTTTATTTTTATGCATCTTAAAATTATTCTGAGTCCATGGAGTTCACCAGGAAGTCAAAAACGTTAAATCCTTGTTCTAAGAAATCAATTTTCTTCTCTCATCTCTATGTCCTCTCTATTTTGGGAGAAACTTAAGAGAGAATAACTGTCCCAATATATTTATTTCACTCAGTAGTACCTGAGTCAAGGCTTTACAACCAGTACTTTTATCATTTGTCTCGTGAATAAGGCATGGACATATGACATAGGTATAAAGGGAGATATAATTAAATCAGAATATAATAAATCATAGGGAATAGTGAACATATTACCTATCAGAGTTATGGATAAGAGAAGAATTTATGAAGAAGCACTAGATAGAAAGCATTATTACGTGTAAAATGGATAATTTCAAATTCATTAAATTGAAAAGTTTTATAAAAATAAAACAAATGTAGACAAGATCAGAGGGAAAGCAACAAGTTGAGAGAAATTTTACTGACAATTTCTCAGATAGAGGTCTCATCTCTAAAATATAGAAAGAACTTTGAAAACATAACTATATGATAAGAAGTAAAAAATATAAACAGTTTATGGATGATAAAATAAAGCCATATGTAACTGAAAATGCCCTAATCATAATTGAGTAGAGAAATACAAATCAAAACACCTCTGAGATATCATCACACACTTATCTGATGGTCTAAAATAATAGAAAGGCAAAATAATAAATGTTGGAAGGTATGGAGAAAAATAAGGACACTAATACATTGTTGGTAGTACTGTGAACTGATCCAACCATGCTGGACAGCAATCTGGAATTATTCAAAGAGTTATAAAACCGTATGTACTTTTTGATGTAGGCATACCACTATTATGTTTATTTCCTAAAGTGATAATGGAAAAAAGAAAAGAAACTCTATGTTCTAAAATATTTATAGCACTGTTTTTTGTTGTGGTAAAGGACAAGAATCTGAAGTGATGTTCACCATTTGGAGAATAGCTGAACAAATTACGGCATATGATTATAATAGGATACTATTGTGCCATAAGAAATGACAAAAAAGATGATCACAAAGAAATCTGGAAAGACTTACATGAAGTGATTCAAAGTGAAGTAAGCAGAACAAGAGAATATTGTACAAGTAGCAACAATAATGCATGATGATCAACTGTGAATGACTTAACTATTATCAACAATGCAAGGATCCAAGACAACTCTAAGGGACTAATGACAAAAAAGAATATCTACCACCATACAAATAACAGAATCTGAATGCAGATGGAAATATTACAGTCTTTATTTTATTTCCTCCATGAATTTTTGCCTGGAGTAAGCAATATATCTTGTTTCACAACATAATGAAGAAGGAAATATATATTATATGATAATATATTTGCAATCTATATGATATCACCTGCCTTCTTGGAGTGTGGTGAGAGGTAGAAGGGAGGGAAAACAAAATGTGACATAGATTTCTGAGCCTAGCTAGATTGAGAATTTGTTTCTCTTGCATAACCGGATTTATTATAATTTGTTACATATTTATCATAAATCACATATATTATTATTTTTACATATCATATTGTTATACATTAAAAATGAAAATAAGTGGAAAAAAAGATTCAATTATTTTTAAGAGAAAAGGCCAGTCAAAGAAAATAAAAAACCATTACAATGCAAAGCACGTATAGGTAGATCTGAAAAAGAGTCTGGTAATAAAGGCCCACATTTTTTCCCTCCTTGCACTGCAGGTAGTGAGCTCAGAAACCCATATCTCTATAGTGAAGTTTCTAACTGATTAGTATTCTGGGCACCCACTTTGGCAGGGAGACAGTCGTGTGGCATATATGGCGCTTACATTATGTGACTGAGCAGAGGAAGCAAAGAGAACAAGAAGGGACTACCAATATTGCTTAAGGTCTTCACAGAGAACAAAGGCTTTTAGAAAGGAAAAAAAAAAGGCAAAACATCCTGGAGGAAATTTTAAACGGAACTGAAGATATGACAAATTCTCCAGACAGGCAAGTTGAGATACACCCAAACAACACAGAGCCTGCTGAGGGAAATGGAGAAAGACACCTTGATATCCATCACTAAGACAGCAAGAGGACAGGAAGAAATTTAAGGGACTTCTTTCTATACTATATTTTCCCTTTGATGTAAATTTTATATGTAAACTGGGTGTTGCGAATTTTAATGAAGTGTATACTTTAAATATATTAAAATGAATTATGCAAGAAAACAGCAGGAAGGGAACAGATGTACAGATCGGAGGGGGTCATGCTCAGTTTCACTCGATGAAGGTTTGTTTTGTCGTTTTGAAAAATTAATGCAATGAAATATTAAAGGCAAACAAGAAAACTTGAAATTGACTTTTGGAAAAAGGTTCTTTCTTTCCATGAACTGTTCCTTAAAAGTGTCATTGTCGTTAACTGGGATTGTTGCAAGCACAATTTATGTATCTTCCTGATGTTCTAAGAAAGACATAGAGGATATTAACCAAACAGAAAGGCATGTTCATTCATCTCACATTAAGAAAGGGCATTCAGAGAAATCTATTGAAATGTGTGAATGTATATTCCTAACCAGAAAGCCACTCTGGCCTCCTAAATAGAACTAGACTGAAAATATAACAGAACTGGGTTCAAATTCTGCCATGATCACATAACTTGCTGTCTTCAAGAGGCAAGATTTGAATGCAGTGGATTCACAGGTCTTTATGTGTTCCTATCCAAATTTACATATATAAACTGACAGCTTCAAGTTTACATTGCATTGAATTTTGATTTAAAGAGATTTTAAAAGGAGGAATAGGAAGGGAAGATCACTTGATTGCAATTGTAATCAATTTTTCAGGGATGGATTTGAAATTACTTAATAAATATTCCCATCATAAATTGTTACTGGAAAGGCAACATTGTCTAATGGTTAGAGAGATGAATTCATATCAGTATCACAATTAATTCTCTAAGAAGTTGAGAAACTTCTTAGGCACCAAAGTACATTGGTAAATGGAATCTCATGAGTCAGTGAATCATAGAATCATAGGTCTGGTCAAAGCCAATAGCCCACCAAACAACAATGTGTAAACTATTCAGCCACATGACAAAGATTCATCCTTACCTACAGGCTACAATGTCTCTCCTCAGTTATGTAAGTAAACAGTTTAACAGTAGATCAGGGTTATAGTATCTGATTTAGAGCTGGAAAACACCTTAGAGATCATCTAGTTCAATGGCTTTATTTAACCGATGAGGAAACTGAGGCCTAAAGAGGTAAAATGACTGGCTCTAAGGCATCTAAGCAATAATCAGTAGTACAATTAGGATTCAAACTCAGATCCTTTAATTTCATCCATTACTTTTAGGATGGGCACATACACATCACTAATAAAAGGAAGAGTGGGAAATCATGAGAGGTATGTAACAGGAAACAATCACTTCAGGCAAGAAGATCAGAGAAGACTGGTGGAAGAAGACATTTAATCCCCTAAGCCTGAAAGGATTGATAGGAAAGAAACTAGATGGAAAATTCCTTGAGGAAGGGAACTGGTTTATGTCTTTTTACTCTCAGCAAGCAGTCTTAGTGCTTGACATTTACAAGGTGCTTAGAAATCATTTGCTAGTTGATCAATTGAATTGCATTGGTGAAAGTGGGAATTAAGGTGAGTTTTACAATTCAAAAGATTAAGAATGTATCAGATATTTACACTATTACAAAACAAGGTGCCTGCCACTGCCTATACAAAGAGAAAGGGAAAACAAGACAAAACAAAACAAAACAAAATAGTTCTTTTCCCTCAAGAAGTTCATATTATTTGGTGAGGGGAAGAATGAGAGGAGAGATATGCAATGGAAAGACAATAGGCAAACAGATATATGATAAATTGGGGAGGAGGGGGAACACTTCTAGCTAAAGAATTCAGGAAAAAGATTTCCATAAGAGATGGTACATAGGTTGAGCCTTGAATAAAGCTAAACTATTTAATGGATGAGGAGAGGAGGTAGATTTTTGGTGTATTGTCAGTGAAAAGGCAGAAAGGCAAAAAAAAAAAAGTTTGAAGTTCAACAAAGGGCTAGTAACTTGTAGGCAGGAAGGCTGAATGCATAAAGAGTTGTAAGTGATTATCTTAGAAAGATAGTCAAGAACTAAATTTTGAAGGGCTTGAAACATCTTGATTGTCTTTTATGTTAGAGTTAACAGAGAGCCTCTCATGATTCTTGCCAATGGAAATGAGCTCTGAGATGTACTTTAGGAAGATCATTCGGGAAGATAGTCAGAAGAAACATTAGGAAAGAAAGAAGTTGGAAACTAGGAGTCTAATATAGAGGCTGTTACTATCATCTAGGCAATAGTCAATGAGGACTTGAACTAAGTCAGAGTCTGTGTGAACAGACAGAAGGTGATGGATGGGAGAGTAAGGGATCGGGTAGTATTGACAACACTCAGCAGTAGTGTGAACAATGGAATAGGAAGTTAAAGGACTAGTTTAGGTAATCCTAAGTAGTCATACTGGATAGGCTGCAGTGGCATATGAAATCCTTCATGGGAGATAATTGAAAAAGTTGAATTTTCCACAGTGTGCAATATATGGGACAAAGAGTAGGCTAGGAGGAGGTGATCAGAATTGTTTTTTATGAAGACTAACTTGGCATAGAGTAAAAGATGGATTCGATGAGGATAATTGGAGAGGAGAAGAAATTACAAAGAGAAAGAGCCCTTTCTGTACCTACTACCATAGTCTGGGACAGTAGTAAGGAAAGCCTGAAATCAGAAGGCAACAGTGGTATGGAGCAGAGGGGAGTGGGAAGCAGATAGGACACTGAACCTATAGGATTTATTAGTTGGATGTAAGGAGCAGAAGAGGAGAGTGATGAAAAAATTGTTTCACAGTCTGAGTCTTGATGAGTAAAGGAGCAGTGGGACTTTTCACAGGAACAAAGAATTCAAGAGAAGAAATAGGTTTGGGGGGCATGTGACAATGAGTTTGGTTGTATCAATGGTATAAACTATTCTACAGCCTCAGAATGATCTTTTAGACCTATACTGTTTCATATGTACATTCAGTGAAATCTGTGTACCAGTGTTTTTAGTCTATTTTCATTGGATTAAATTTAAAACTAGTTCTGAACTGCCTTATCCACAAAAAGCCAGAATGGGTAGATGGGGAATGGAAGTTAAACTCTGTCTCTGAACAGCACCTTTCTTTCTCTTATGGCTCCTGCCATGATTAAGAGGAAGACTAGGTACATTTAAGCACCTCATGACATACATAGCCTTTGGCTCCCTGACCACATAGTACAATTCGTTCCTTCACTTTATCAGTAATGAATATTATCCCCATCCATCTCAGCATCTCCCTACTGGCCCTGATGTGTTTCTGCATGTCTGTCACTTTTCTATGCCCTCATATTAACTGGGGCTTCATGATTTGTGTGTGATTGAGCCAAAGGATCCTTAGAAAACTGTCACCCTTCAGCCAAGACACAGAATTTGAAATTTCCTGACATTTTGGCTGGTCACTCTAGACTAAGAATTCTTCACTAGGGCTCCATGGATCTAATTTTTTTTTTATATCTACTTTTCAATCTCATTGGGTGCCTTTGTAATTCTATTCTGAGAAGATGTCCATCAGACTTCCATAGGGGTCTATGACACAAAAGAAGGTTAAGGATTCCTGCTCTGGTCTATGTGCAGGTACCATTAGCTGGTAAAAACAGAGCTATCCAGAAGCAATGTGACAATTCATACATACCCATAACAACTTCAAGAACCAACTAGAGAAATGGAAGAGTTCCAACACTTTCAAAAATGGAGGCCATGCTAATCTTTGAATGCTTCCACCATTTATGTCACCCCTTGGAAAGGTCTGAGTGGTGAACCCTGATTCACAGACATAGCAAAAGAAAATCCCAAAGCTAAGAGGTAGCCCCATTTGGTACTCGGTCAGTCAGCCCCTTGCCTCTCCCTTCTCCCCATGAGAAAAACTGCTGAGATGATATAAGAACCTAGCACAAAGAAACACTCTTTGATATTGCATATGCTGCCTGAGGGAATCAGATGGCACACAGGAAAATCAAAATTAAGAATGCCCTTGTCAACATCCACCATTGACCCCCATACAAACAATATTCATGAGGAGAGAAAAGCAAATCAGAGGGTCACGCTAACATAACTCACATGATTTTTCAGAGTAGCCTTGTGAGAAAGAAAATGAATTTAATAGATTCTTTATTTTGCTCTCCCCCTTAGCAAATCATTTAGCTTTATGCTATGCTCATTACCATCAGAGTATGGCTGCCTGCCAGGACACACAGCTTCCTGGTGTATATATGATAGCGTTTATGACCTGATGGCTTCCTGAGACTACCCATGTATCCTCTTTGGGGATCCATAATACTTCCTAGACCCATGCTTCATTTGTGGTCAAGCCATTTCAACCAATAAAAAAATGTCTAGTTCTGAATCTGAAATCCCTTGGAATTCAAGGAGTGAGGAAAATTTGGGTCTCTCACTTTATGCTTTAGATCAGCTACCTTCAACCTAAGGTCCATGAAGGTTTCTTTCTTTCTTTTTTTTTAGTGTTTTAAAAATTATTTTAATATAATTGATTTTCTTTATAATTCTCCATTTTTTATAGTTAATATTATTCTGAGGCAACTATGTGGTTCAGTGGAGTGCAGACCTGGAGATAGAAGGTCCTGGGTTCAAATTTGGTCTCAGATACTTCTTAGCCATAGGAACCTGGACAAGTCACTTAACTCCAATTGCAATACTCTTTTGCTTTGGAATCAATACTTAGTTTTGATTCTCAGACAGAATAATTTGGAAAAAAAAAACTATTCTGAAGAGTCTAAAAGCCTCATAGAACTGTAAAATAATCCATGATACAATGCAAAGTTTATAAACCCATAATTTAGAAGGAGAGATTAAAGAAGATCAAAAGGGATTAATTTGGAGGGGGGAATCTATTTAAATCTAAGGGTCCAGAAGGATTTTCTCATAGGCTGGAAAAAATCAGAAAGGAACTCGTCCTTAGCCATCTTTGGTTGGTACTCAGAACCACTACATCCTAAAAGCAGCACAGGTGGATGTACTTTTTATATGCCATCCCAAGCAACTATTTGGTCCCCTCCAGAACAGGCAATTTAGCAAGATAACCCTTGATTTTCTATCTTGATAGAGAAGAGACAACATTAGAGATGAATGAAGTCCAAACTTCCTGGCATCTCCCTTTAATCATTTCCCAACAAAGATCAGAGCTGACCAAGGCCTAACCTCTTTTCTTCTTCACATCTAGAACAGAGAAATGGCTGAAAAGTCGGCAGCCAGACAAGAGGGGAAATAGGCAGCCTTGAAAAATGGTAGTTGTGCTGAGTTTACGAGTGGGCAAAGAGGTTTGAATTTGGCCTCTAAAACTTTCTAGGTGTCACACCCTGGGCAAGAAACTTAATCTTCCAAGCAGTTTCCTGATTTCTAAAATGGAAATCATATATAATGGTATTTTAATAGATCAGTATATAATATATTGTTACATTAAGTATATAATACATAATATATTAGACTAAATCATACATAAACTATCTAATAAAATAATATAATACTACATAAACCATATATAAAAGAGTCATGAAGTCCAAATGAGATTACATATGTCACAATACATTTCAAAGGTTAAAGTGAGCTAGATATGTCAGCTCTGTTTTATCAAGGCAGCCAAGGAACATAAGAGAAGTCAATGAGATGCTCCACTCTTGGAGGACTGAGATGGTTTTAAGTATAGCACACACAAGGGCACAGAGTCCCAGAATCTGGAGATGAAAAGGACCTTTGAGTTCAACTAGTTAAACTCTCTCTTTGTACAGATAAGGAAATTAGAGTCTAAGGAAGTGATTTGCCTATAATTATGCAGCTGATAAATATCACTGACAGGATTTCCAGATCTTTTGATCTTGAAAGGCAGCTGATACTGCATTCAATAGAGCTCTGGGTCTAGAGCCAAGAAGATTTGTGTTTGAATATAGGTTAGACACTGTATGATCTTTCGGTAAGTCATTTAGTCTCTGGGTATCCCAGCTTTTTCCCCCTTAACTTTAAAATGAGGATAATTTTAGCACCTACCTTAGAGTTTCTATGAGGGTCAAATGATATAATACTTTAAAAAAATTTAAAAGCATGTCATAGTACCTGGCACAATGTAGTTCTATATGAATGTCTATTCCTACCTCCATTCCCAACTCCAGATTGTCTTATCTCAGAACATTACAACATTTTAGATAAATATATCCCAAAGCCTTGTTCATTATTTCATCTTCATAGTCATTTTTTTTTTTACAGAAGAATCAGGTATATTGGCCTTATACAGCTATTTATAGAGATGTTTTTATGTAGAGTATGTAACTGGCACCAAGCCATTAGAAAAGAGGTCATCACACCTAGAGAGTTGTGGCTGGTACAGAAGAATGAAAGATTATAATTGTCTTCAAGCATTCCTTCATCCATCCACTCATGCATTCATTTACCTTTTCAAAATTGTATTCCCACTTCTTCTTTGGACTCATTTAGAACCAAAGTCAAAACAGCTGGGAGAGACTTCAGAGGTCACCACCTTCAATCATATCATTTTTAAGCAGAGTAAAGGCAGACTTAGAATAGGGAAGTGACTTCTCCAAGGTGGTACAGATCATAAACTTCAGAGACAGTTATTATAATCATGAATCATGGCTCTAAGTTAAAAGCTTGCTCCACAATATTATCTGCTCAAGAACCAGACCAGGAAAGAGCACCATGTGGGTAAGAGGAAGCAATATGTTCTCATCTTTCCCCCTGTCTTCTGCCATGTTCTCTCCACTGAATTCTATGCCTCCAAAATTAGAAGCATAGACAGGCAGTGGAACTGGAGGCTGGGAGGGATGATTGAACACAAATCAGAGTTAAAGTTCTATATGGATTATCCGGGTTCACAAACCAGAGGCAAATACAATTTCTTGGATTATATAGGAACTCTTATGACTGTCCATGGTTTTTTAGGCCTTGCCTAAGAATCTGTTGTCACCAATATTTAGCAGGAAAAAAAAAATTAAAGAGAGATATCTCTGGAACAGTAAAAATAAAGGTTACTCTGTTTAAGATGAATGCTTAATGCATACATATGATAACTAATTGAAAACAAATAATTCTGGGACTGGTGATAGTATGGTGTGATAGAGGACTTTTTCTCTTCTTTTCTTTTCTTTTCTTTTCTTTTCTTTTCTTTTCTTTTCTTTTCTTTTTCTCTTCTTTTCTTTTAGTAATCTTGCATTTAGTTATTGATTTCTAGAATGAGTACTCTTCCTCATGTGACCTTCCACCATAATCCCAACCGAAAGAAGAGAAATAGAGAAATCTAGGTTTTTCCTTCTGTGACCTACCACTAACTAAAATAAATGAGATTTGCATATGTTTTTTTTTTCACTTTCTAATTGTATTTTCTCACATAAATCCCATCTTTTAAAGGAGATTATTTTTTTAAACAAAGTTTGGCTGCAATATTTTTTCCCATTTCAACTTTTTTGTTCTTTTCATTGTCATTTGGAAATAGCATCAGAATTATATAGTTAGAAAGCAACTCATTGAGTGTTTAATCTAGTTAGGTTTATTTAAACTAAATCCCTAAATGAGAGTCCTTTTGTACTCAATCCCTACTAGTCATACAGGCACAACCTTTGTTAACAGACCTCTAGGGAGCTGTTCATTTTTGGACAGCTCTCACTGTTAGGGACAATCAGAAATCTCATGGAAGCTCATAAGTATGTCTTTATAGCTGCTTTTCCTCAGTGGACTTAATTTGTCTTTAGGGTCCACATTTCCTCACAGGTCTCATTGTTAGGGAGAATCCCTTCATCTGCAACTGGAGTCTGCTTACTACAATTTCTCCTTATGGTGCCAAGTTTTGATCTCTGGCTCTAAAGAAAACAAGCTTAATTCTTCTTACACATGGCAACCTTCTGATCACTTGAAGGCATCAGATAAACCCTCTGACATCTCTTTTCTAGACCTATAATTCCCATTTCCTTTAACTGATACTCCTGTGGCATGAACAGGTCTTTTACTATCCTGGTCACCTGCCTCTGGACATGCTAATCATCAGTTCCCTCCTGAAAATACAGTGTCAGTTAGTTACTCAAGATTGAACAAAGAGACCCACTGTTGGATTTAAGAATTGATCAGTTTTACAGGTAGAAATATTTCTAAGGAAAAGTGTTTCAAATGAAATGGAATGTACTTTGTGCTTGCCAATATGGATGACAAGAACAAGGAGAGCAACAGCAATAAATAACATTTATCAAGGGCTTTGAGATTTAAGTCCTTAATACCTCTTAGCTCACCACTTTTTAATCTTCAGAGAACTAATGGCATGCTCCCTAATATTAATTATTATTGTTATTATTTGTGTTAAATCATGTTAAATCAAATCTGAATTAAAAGGTAGTATAGCTCAGTGGGGGAAAGGGATATATTTAAAGTCAGAATTCCCTTATCTAGAACTTGGCTTTGCCACTTTCAACTTCAATGACCTTGAGAAAGTCAATTTTTCTCTCTGGGCTTCAATTTCCTCCTTGTTAAAATGAGGGGAATAGAATGGCCTTTAAGGTTCTCATTCTGCTTATCTCATCATTACCCCAGGGCAGATCCATCAATTCCCAGGGCAGGCTTCCCAGCTGATATCTCCATCAACTCTTTTCCTCTAACCAGGGCCACCCCAAGCTATTTACAGTTCATAAGGCTTAGATAAGATAGGAAAAATCAACTCTGTTCCCTTCTGTGAGATGGAGGATCACTATCATTTACATGACCACTGTCACCTCAAATACTTCACATGATATCATTTGTTCCCCTTCTCTGTCCTGCATGTCCTGGCTCTATCATCTTAACCACTTAATTTAGTGTAAGACTCTTGGGCTTTTCCAACTTCCCTAGAGCTGAACTTTCTTTTATGTGTTATCTCCCCAAAATAGAGTATAATCCTTGAAAGTAGGGACTGTCACACTTTCTATTTATATTCCCAATATCAAGCCCTGTCATAACAACACAGTAAATACTTTTCATTCATTCATTCACAGAATTCTCATATTATGAGTGGATTGGATGACTCTAAGAATGGAATTCACTAATGCAAAATGTCCTCATTTAGTGTGGATTTTCAGTTAGGGGGAATCTGCTGATATTAATAGCTGATTCACAGTAAACCTAGATGGTAGGGGAGAAGGGGTGAGGACATAAAACTACTTCTCTTTGTCTCCAATGCCCAGATGACCTGGACTACTTGGCTTCAGACACTATAGTGGTCAAGTGTCAGCCTCCTGGGGTGCAGCTAGGTGACTCAGTGGATTGAGAGTCACATCATAGATGGGAGATCTTGGGTTCAAATCTGACCTCAGACACTTCCTGTGTGACCCTGAGCAACTCACTAAACCTATTGCTTAACCCTTACCATTCTTCTGCCTTAGAATCAATACTCTCCAATGTAAGGTAAGGCTTGTTTTTAAAAGAGTCATACTCTTATCTCAGTGAAATAACTATACTGGTGGCTAGTAGGGTATGCTGAAAATAGTATGCTGAAAAGATGGAATTGAAATCTGAGAATTCTGGATTTGAATACAGCTCCACTTTCCCCATTTGTAAAATGATGGAATTGGGGTCAGATGATGTGTAAGATCCTTTCTTTTCCTAAATCTATTGATCCTAAAAATCAACTGGATTAATTGAAATGATTGAGCAAACATTTATTATGCCCCAATTATGTGCAAATACCATGCTAGGGATACAGAGAGACAGAGTCTTTGTCCTCAAGGAACTTACAGTTCAAAAAAGTATTATTTTTCTTTTAATGAGTGGATGATGATAAAATTCAGTTCATATAAATGCTTTTTTGAAGAGAGGAAAAAACTTAGTAATTTATTTAGATAATTCAATAAAATTTAAAGAGATGTTTATTATATGGAAATGCAGAAATTTGGAATGTGCAAGTGTTATTTTTTCTCAAGTTTATGAAATAATACACAGAGAATCAAAAAGACATCACATGAAAAAGTTTTAGAATTTTTGCAAAGTTTTTTTGTTTCCTTTTTTCTTTTCTAAAACTGGCATTTCTGTATGTCATTCATAATTGTGGGGTTAAAAGGAATGGATGTGAATCAGAATAGTTCAAGAGAACAAAACAACTTTGACACAAGTAGTTGGTATTTTTTAACAAAGAAAATAAATAGTACTTCCATAAACCAATTCTCATAAATATAAAGCACTAAATAGGAAGAATAAGGCAACACAAATACAATTTTCACCACATCTCCCATTAATATCTGAAAAATGAATTAAAATATAGAGGCAAAATGGTCACCTTTGTCCTTTTCCAACCAACTCTATGTATATCTATACCAGTCTGGGAGCAAAAGTTAAGCAAACTGTATATCTTTGGACTATCTCAGTGACTGGGAATATCTGGGGACATTAACTAAGAGCAATTATGGCCTTTGAAAAGAGAATGTAAGTCACATTTGTACTTCAAAGTTCATGCAAACTGGGAAATCTCACTCAGTTTCTGAATATAAATATTTTATGATCAGAGCTCTAAAACTTCTCAGTGTTTTAAACTCTAAAATGTTGAAAAATTACTTGAAAGGCAAGAAGGGGGTTGGCAAAGAAAGGGGAGGGATGCTTCCTTTGAAAATGAAATAATTCCCTGATGCATAAACAGCTTCTATGAAACACTTGGAGAATCTTAGTATCAGAGACAGGAGAGGTAAAAAAGAAGACTAGGTCAAACCAGAGACTTCCCAACATCTGTGCAGGATTAGTCCCTAGGGTAGATTTCCTAGTACTTTGATATTCAACTGAAAATCATCAATGGATTTTTTAGAATGACAATAGGGGAAATGGGGGTGGTAGTGTTGGTACAGATTGCTTAAAAATAAATCATGCTCTTTGAAAATATCTACCCAGCTCAAATCCACAAAATGTCTTTCAACAGCCAACAAATTCACAATGAAAATCACAAACCATTTAACAACACACACAGTGTACAGTTATAAGATTTTTCACAGGGTGTTAAGTTTCACAGGCTTTTTATTTAACCTGTGTTTTGCCAGATTTCAAATTTCAGGTTTTGATAATATGCGAGTTATGGAGGAAGGAAGACATGGGTTTAAATCTCTCCTCTGTGTCTAACTAGCTATGTAATTTTGGATAGATCACTTGTGTTCTTTGAGTGCCAGAGTCGCTGTTTGGGTTATGGATTCTATAATCAAGAAATGGGAAAAAAAACCCAAGATATTTCTATTCCTTTTCCTTTTGATAATCGCTTTTCCATCTCTCTTCCACCCTAGAAGGATGTATATATGTGTATATGTGTAAAAAATATTTATATATTTGTGTGACTATAGATGTGTATGTTCATACACACACACACGCACACACACACACATGGTCACTGTTGCCTTGCCCTGGATAAATTTATCATCAGGAAACTCATCAACATGGAGATTCCTTCTAGCTTTGCTTCTCCTATCTCATCAGTCCCCACAGTTGCTTCTGACTTTCTGATAGGAGGCTTGGAGAACACAGCAAAATCCCAGTCATCTCTTCATTTGCTACCAGCTGTTCTGCTTAATTTGAACTCTATCATCATCTTCATCATTGCCCCCTCCTGGTGCCCTCTGGTACTCTTTCCTATTTTTCAACTTCTTTTTGTGTGCTGTCTCTCTCAATTCTATTTTAAAGTCCTTGTATCCCCAGAACATTGACAAGCACATGGAAAGCACTTAAATGTTTATCTTATCTCACCCCAGAATGACTTTATTCTTCAGAAAAGCTAAGATTTCTTGCAGGAAGAGATGATGAGGTAAGAGAGTCCTTAAATGACAATGATTTATTGGCTATTTTATTGATACAAATATTCACTACAGAAAATATTATTTTGACTAAAATTGAACAAAATTATTCATCTCAGGAAAACATATGTGTGTATTCAAACTTTATGCTCAGCACCATATAGAAAGGATTTTGGAAAGGATTAATTTAGCCCATGCCAGCTGTTTTGACACCACACAGATGGAGCCAAGAAAAGTGAAAGAGGGAAACCAAGCAAGCAAGGGCAAACACTCTAGGGCTCTCATCATTGGAGAGTGACTAAAAGGTTCATAGAAGAAAATCCATTAAATCTTTTAATCTATTATCTCACTTAATTAAGCTATAAACCTTGACACCATGGTTTATAAGGGAAGAGAGGAAATTTTCCTTAGAGATTCTCAGGTTCAGGGGAAAAGGAAAATGGACTAGATGGCCTAATGATCACCTCCATTCCATCCCTGAGAGACACCAACATTAAAACAGTCAAATTCATTGCCTAGGAAGAAAGAAATGAGGAATAAGATATTTTTCCTGAATGATACCCTACCAAGGACTCAACTAGAAAAGAATTGCCATTTACTTACACTTTAGTAAAGCTTGTTTGGTTTGTTTTGGAATAAAGGGTTAGACCTGGAGAGAGGAAAATCTATTGGGGAGCACTTCCCCTGATGAATATCAACTGTTTACCCACAAGGAAGTAAATTAACCCACAAAGTTTGTACTAGGTGAATTAAGGCTTCGAGGCACTTATTGACAGAACAACTTAAGCAGATCTACAATCATTCATTATTTAATCACTATATTCTTACTCTTAGAAAGGCATATCTTTGGAAATTACGTTTTCTATGCCTCAGTTTTCAGATCAGTAAAACTTGGTTTAAGGATGGATTGGGAAATGACTAAAAAATTCCTTGAGCTTCTTAGACATACTAGTTCTATAAGTACTACAGAACATGCTAGTTTAGGAAGTATGTCCACAGCATTTCAATAAATAAAATATATACTCAGACCAGATCTCCATAAGACATTTACAAAAAGATGCCAAAATGTAAGATTTTTACTGTCATGTAAAAAAACTCATCCTTGTCATTAATAGCAAGACATATGATATATATGATATATATGCAAATAATTGCAGCAGAGGTAAAAGGAGAAATTCCAAGTAGCTAACTATACCTGGAATTAATTTAATGTTACTGGGAAAAAACCCAAATATGATGAAGACAATTGAAATTGAAACTGCTTACCTACAGCAAATTCATAAGCATCTATTTCTTTGCTCCAAAAGAAATGAAAGAGAAAAAGAAAGAAGGAAAGAGAGAAGAGAGGAGGTTTGGGGGAAGGAAGAGGAGAGAGGGAGAGAGAGAATAATAATAAAAAAGAAATCATTGCCAAACTTATTCTGTGTATTATTCTGATGAGCATTGGGCATACAAATACCAAAGGTCAGATGAGTATCTGATCTTTAGAAACTCATATTCTAATAGGAGAAGACAATAAATGTGAGCATCTTAAAAGCAGAAACTTTTCTTCCTTTTTCTGTTAGTATACCCAGCCATTAACATAGTGTCTAACACATGGTAAGCATTATGCTTATTGTTGGATTTTTTAAAATTAAATACTAAGAGTATAGTGCTTTGAGGCATGGGGAAATTTTGTTGAAGTAAATAACAGAGATGGAGATTGGAGTATTGGTACATTGATTGATTTTACTTCTAGGAATGGTTTTGTTTATTTGATTATTCTTCATAGACCTGTAGGTGAAAACTGGGGTGGGAAATCATGCTTTCCCAACACCAACATGGCATGAAAATGGGCAGCAGACACTAGGTTGGGGATTCTGAACTGGCTACAAATAGACAGTCTCACTAATAAGAAGCCCACAAGAAAGCTGGACTCTCAGCTTGGAGGTGAGGGTTAAAATATAGATATTGATCTCCCTTATAATGTCGAATGAAAAAAAAATAATACATCATCAAATTTAAAACACTACTGAAATATGAATTATTATTATTATTATATCATTTGAAATACATAGCTATGTACTCTCAATTAGATCCATTTTTTCTTCCCAAGTCAGAAGGCTCTTAAATCATATCTGACAATATGGTATTCTTGAAAACAAATGCAGAGGTCAGGTCCTATCTGGGAAAACCACATTTGCATGAGCTCAGATTTACAATTAGTATACATTTTCTGGCATATTTTATAGAACCAGATGGCTCAAGTTGGTCTTTTATTTGTCAGACTCAAAGTGAAATGCTCTAAGACTTAATGAATTTCTTCTTCCCACTCCTATTCACCACTACTCCCATCCTTCTGAGCTTTCTTCTCTCAAATGCTTGACAATTCCCTGTTCTAATGTAGCCTTGAGAGAAGGTGGGAAAATCAATTCAATGCTATAGTAGTTAATAAATTACATGATACCCAGCTCTGGATCCAAGGAGGCAAACCATTTCCAACCAGGAGAGCCAAATGCAGAGATATTCAGAAAGTCTGAGAAATTGATGAGGGGGAAGGGTAACTTAAGTCAGTTAGTGAAGAAATTTTTTGATAGCAACATTTATTAAGAATCCACTTGAAGACTAATTCTGTGCTACACGTGAAGAGGAGATACAAGCCAAAACATGAACACAAGTCTCAAAAAATTTGCAATATCAATCCATCACGTTAGATTGCAAGTATATACAACACTTGAAAAGAAGCCAAAGATAATTCAGTTCTTTCAATAAACACATTTTTTAAATTCTGAATGACAAGGCAAGGATTTTAATTTTGTTCTCATTTTTAAATACCACTAACTTAATTAAAAATGTTTTCCCATAAAGTAGAAAAATTGCACATTTCTGTTGTTCTTCTTCAGTAGTTTCAGTTGTGCTTGACTCTTTGTGAGCACATTGGTATTTTCTTGGAAAAAATACTGAAATAGTTTGCAGTTTCCTTCTCCAGTTTATATTATTGATGAGGAAGCTGAGACAAATAGAGTTAAGGAAGTTTCCCAGAGCCACACGGTAAGTAAGTGTCTAAGGTCAGATTTGAACGCAGGAAGACAAGTCTTCCTGACTCCAAGTTTAGTACCCTATCCATTATGGCACCTAGCTGCTCCCTTCTTTATTTCTATGTCTTAAAATTCTTTGTTCCTTTAAGACACAGGTCAAATGTCATTTTCCACATGAAGCTTTTCATGATCGGTCCTCTTCCTTTTCTACCCAGGAAACCTCCCTCCCAATATCACCTTGTATTCATTTAGAATATATTCTGCATATATTTATTTATATTTATGGCTTTTTTATATACATATGTGTGTGTGTGTGTGTGTGTGTGTGTGTGTGTGTGTGTGTGTACATATAGGGAGACATCCCTCAATAGTATATAAATTCATGGAGGGCAAGGGCTATTTTTGTCTTTATGTTCTTAGTGCTTAGCAGAGTATTTGGCATACAGTAGGCATTTAATATTTGTTTGTTCATTGATTGCTGAAAATATCATCATAAAAAGTCCTCTCAAGTTTCAAAAAGGGTTTTATGCAAAGTAGAAAACTAAGGTCAAAGAGAGATAGAGATTGAAAGAGATGTAAAACTTGTGGATGGTGAATTAATGTTTAATGGAAAATTTCCTCATCATCCACAAAACACAAAGAAACCATTTTGTATAGCAAAGGTAGCCAAAAATAAGTTTGTCATAATATTTCTAAATAATAAGCGATATTTTCTGGTAACAAAATTTCCTTAAATATAAATCAGAAATGACGAATTGTGTGTAGAATAGGACTAAGACTAAATTACGGAATGTCATGCTCAGCATCTCAGTATGATATTGACCAGTCCCCTAAGAAATTTGTAAGACATTTCATCATGGTTTTTGGGGTCGCCTAGGTTCTCATGGACTGTCATCTCAAGGGCTGGCATACAGGGTCGGACAAAATTTAGCAAACTAGAAGGGCTTGCAGTAAGAGCCCAGTGACAGACTACATGCTTTCCTCAAGGATAGCTCTAGCTAAGTTTAGAAAAGTTTATTACCACAGAGTTGATGACTGAAGGAGGAAATCTTTCAGGAATAGGAGCTTACTGGCTTTCTATGAAGACTCAGGAAAATTGAATTCTGTATGGTAGAGGGATTAGTCATACTGGAAACATCATGGATCCTTGAAGCAAAGTAGAGAATACTGCCCCACACTCCGGTCATATTTAAGATCGGAATAAAGCATGCCAGCCCTATTAAGACAGAGTCAGGAATAACTATGGGGTTGTAGTTACCAATCAATTTCCCAAGGCTTCTTTCACTTTGTGCTTTAATTCTTCTATAGTGCCTCCACTTTGTTCTTTGAGTACTGCACTCACTCTAGCCGACATCA